>NC_049205.1:5790028-6090028 GCF_013347855.1 Anguilla anguilla | reverse complement strand
GAAAAACGCGGAATGACGAACTATTCAAAAAAGTTGTGACAAAATTGGAGAAAGCAGGATTTATAAGAAGCCTTGGTCAGACACACCTCGGTCAATAATTCGATTCTTTCCGAGTCCTGTATATTGGGACAACGACAATAATCCAATTAAATCTCATCTTTGGCCAAATCGAGCTATTAATATCGCTCGATTTCGGGCGGCGATTGCACACACAGTGTGGCCACAGCAGTGATCAAACTGTTCTCCAAGAGGAGTTTTTTTCCTTTGTTTTGTCATATATCTGAGTCATTGCTGAGAATGACACTTCACAGAGATAGGTAAATCCAAAAGGTAGTAAATGACCCAAAGTAAGTTTTCCCAAGTCAGGGTACTCCTTTTGAACTAAGCACCAAAACTGTGAGAGAGTTATGCTTTCAAACCTCATCTGCAGGCCATGGTCTGAGGAAATGTCCAAAAGCTTTCCCTGAATGTTTGCAGGCAGTTTATCTCTGCTGGCCTCTGGCAAGAGGAAAGGGTTTCTCACCCAGTCCAGTCCAGCAGATCTCTCCTCAATGTCTGGGAAATATGACTGGAACTTATGCACAATCTTATCCAAATTGGCTTGATATGAGCTCTCATTGTCCTCAGTGCTAAGGTAAGCATGAAGCTGAGGAAAGCAACTGAAATCCCCACCTGTACATGCCCTTTCCCAGATTTCTGTTTTCTTCATAAAAGCATTGACTTTGTCCAGCACATGGAGAACGTTTGAGTCCTTGCCTTGTAGAGTCGGATTCAGATCATTCAATTTGCTGAACACATCAGCAAGGTAGACAAGTTGTGCTAGCCATTTGGCATCTTCAAACATTGTGGAGATTTGGGGGGGGGCGTGTATCGACCACCCTACCTGTATCGACCACCCTAACCGCTAGTGTATTTATTTCGTATTAATTGGAGAGGACTGGACATTGTTACCTAGTAAAATGTGAGTCCTGTTAAAATACACATAATAAACTGTCTAAATGTAAATAAATAAATAAAACTTCATACATATACGTTTAGTTATATTAATGCAACCTTATTTACTATATCAACTTTAAGACAATCAACACGCTCGAAATGATCTCATCGCGACCCATTAAATCCAATGGCGCAGACGTTGCTTCATAATTTCAAACTGCTTTCCTAACGGCTATTTTGCGTCCTGTGTATTTTTTACAGTCTCTGGTTACGACTGTGAATATGTACGGATTCGGATTCCCAGACGTCCTGACAGCGACCGCCAACGTTCTATTACCGTAAGACCTGGCCGTTTTCCAACGGAAAAGTTTTAGCATGGCATTCCTGAAAGTGGGGGACAAAAAATCCCCCCGCCCTTGCACGTATGCGATAAGTACACTTATGGAGGACTATCTCCTTTGGCTAATTATGGGGGATGAAATAAATGTTTTTTTCCTATATTTTCATAGGACGTAGTTTCTTCATAACATGTTTGTCTCCAGGTTTAAGCGTTACAGAAATGTGGCCCAGAGCCTTTTAGTGGAGACAGCGGTCAATGTGTTGTTGCAGAGGGAGCAGCGAACCTGTTTTACCGATCATTTTATTCATCAGAACCCACACGCGTCCGTCACTTACGGTTCTCCTTTTATTTTTAAGCACAGGCTAAATACAGGGACTCATCGGCAGTGAAGAAACATTTACCTCTTCAGGTGGACAAAGGAACTGCAGACATTGTCGTCGGGCTTTTTGTAACACTCATCACCCTCAGCTAGAAATACTGACATCATGCCGAATGCAAAGGTAACAAGACCACTGCCAGAGAGAGGGTGCCAAGAGAGAGAGAGATTTATATAGTAAATGGACTGCATTTATATAGCGCTTTTATCCAAAGCGCTTTACAATTGATGCCTCTCATTCGCCAGAGCAGTTAGGGGTTAGGTGTCTTGCTCAAGGACACTTCAACATGCCCAGGGTGGGGTTTGAACCGGCAACCCTCCGACTGCCAGACAATCGCTCTTACCTCCTGAGCTCTGTCGCCCCTATTTGTCAATATTGTTATAGACAGTCATGCCAATAAAGCATTATTGAATAGAGAGAGAGAGAAAGAGAATTATGTGGCTGATTTTAGCAGTTGACCTATGTAACACTCTGTATCCAATACTCAGCATCACAGGTTTGAATTTCATGCCATTTCAAGAATTCCTCACATAATTACACATTTTAGCATAATATATTTCGCTTTTGGAACATGCCATTTATTTCTATAATGCCACTGACTTCAAATTCCAGTTTTTCATCGGGTTCCACTTTTTCCAATCTGCTACAAAGAGATTTGTATTACATTGAGACTATTACAGTGAGCTATTGTAATTTACATTACAGTGAGATTATTGTGAGCTGAGGCATCTTTAAAACTGGCTTCTTTGAAAAATAATGATACCAGACCCTGTTTGGACTCAGTGCTTTAGATGTCTAAATTGGTCACGTATGACCGAGACATTTCATTTGAGTTAATGTTTGGCAAAGACATGATACTGGGTTGGTCCCAAGACATCTAGATCCTTAACACTGCACTTCTCCAACTGCAATGAAATACACAGTATATCGCACTTCACTGCTCACAATCTTGCCAAATGAACTTTATTATGAGTGCGGCTGCGAGTCTTGTCAACATGTTTGTGTGTGCGTTTGCATTGTTTACAGGGACGGTTTGTGGCAATGCAGAAGCCAGTCTGTCTCATTTCAAGTTCCAGTGCAGGTGAACTGGAGTGTGTGTGTGTGTGTGTGTGATTCTAGGGCGGCAGACATTCTATGGACTTCGAAAGGCCTTTTCTTTTGATTGAGAGCACGAGCAGTGGTGAACTGCAGGTGAACCAGGAAGCCCTGGACGTTCTGAACTCCATCAGGCAGCCTGTGGTGGTGGTGTCCATCGTAGGCATGTACCGCACGGGCAAGTCTTACCTGATGAACAGACTGGCTGGGAAGCAGACAGGTATGTTTATATCTCCATCTTGGGGTTTTTCTGGGTTTTTGGGTTTTTTGAAAAATACCTAAACTCTCTTATCTGGGGTTTCCATCTGTGTCGATTTCTTTGCATGTAACATCTGGGTTCTATTGTCTCTGGGTTCTCTATGTGTATTTTCAGGGTTCTAGTGTATCTTGAGTTCTCTGTGTGTGTTTTCAGTGTTCTAGTGTATTCCATTCTGCATGTGTTCACAGGGTTCTCGTGTCTCTGGGTTCTGTGTGTGTGTTTTCAGGGTTCTAGTGTATCTGTATTCTGTATGTGTTCTCAGGGTTCTAGTGTCTCCGGGTTCTCTCTGTATGTTCTGAGGGTTCTAGTTTATCTGAGTTCCCTGTGTGTGTTTTCAGGGTTCCCCGTGGGCTCCACTAAGGGTATCTGGATGTGGTGCGTGCTACACCCTCACAAAGATGACCAAACATTGGTCCTGCTGGACACTGAGGGTTTGGGGGATGTGGCAAGGGTAGGACACCCTTTTAATACTAACTTCACCAAACAATGCCTGTGCTCTATATTGCATTGAAACTCCAATTTCTTTTTCCCCAACAGGGAGACCAGGCTCATGACACCTGGATCTTTTCCCTGGCCGTCCTCCTGAGCAGCACGTTTGTCTACAACAGCATGGGCACCATCAACAACGAAGCGGTGATGAGCCTGCAGTATCCTAGCAACCATATAAACTTATTGCATGTATAGAGATGAGCTTGCCGTACCCTAGCAACCACGTAAGCTTAGCGCATGTATAGAGATGAGCTTGCCGTACCCTAGCAACCACGTAAGCTTAGCGCATGTGTAGAGATGAGCTTGCCGTACCCTAGCAACCACGTAAGCTTAGCGCATGTTTAGAGATGAGCATGCAGTACCCTAGCAACCACGTAAGCTTAGCGCATGTGTAGAGATGAGCATGCAGTACCCTAGCAACCACGTAAGAGTAGTGCATGTGTGGAGCAGCAGTAAAATGACCCAATCAGGTATTACAGGTTTTACACCATCCTAAGGTTTGATGTCAGTGTTAAATAAAATGTGTTTCAATACTTAACAGCAATAAAAGGGGAGGCCAGTCCTTAATTCCGTTAGATGCGTTAGCTGGTCAGCTGGTCCAAGGTCCATAGCAGGTCTGCAGGAACTCAAGAAATTACTTCTTTGAAGTCAGGGTTGCAACGGGTTCCAGTCGAGACGACTTGGATGTGCACACATTCATACTTCCTGTTTTACTTTCCTGTTTTGCTAATTTTGTAATAGAAATCTTTTTATTCTTGATTAGTCAGGCATTTACGCCATTAGCCATGTGACTGGGCGAGCATTTCAAGCAACAGTTCAGATGTTGCTGTTAGAGTAGGCGTTTTAGTTTTCTCAAGTGAATTCCGTTTGCGACCATTAAAGTTTACCTTGGTCCTGTCACACACCTCCAGCAGTCCTTCCTTAAAGATTCCACAGCTATGTGACAGAGCTGACCGAGCACATCAAGGTGAAGCCCAGCGAGGAGAAAGAGGACGACACGGCTGAGAAATTCATCCGCTTCTTCCCCACCTTTGTCTGGACTGTGAGGGACTTCACTCTGGAGTTGAAGTTCGACGGAGAGGCGGTCACTGCGGACGATTACCTGGAGAACTCCCTGAAGCTGGTGAAGGGTAGGTGTGCGGGGTCAAAATTATTCGCAGAAGCTGGGTGCCATTCAGTCAAGCGAGGCGTTATTGATGTATCATGGCGAGAGTGGTTGTGTGTGACTGTGAATGCATAACAAGTCATGGATGGCTGAGAGAAACCCTCCCACTTGGGGCAGCACAACTTGATTGCCATACTGCAGGGCTTCCGGCCACATAGAATTCCTCTTGGAACTGGCAGCTGGGCTTGTAACCTGAAGGTCACAGGTTAGATTCCTGGATGAAGGGGAGGGGGGTGGGGGCACTGCCATTGTACCCTTCAGCAAGGTACTTAACCTGCATTGCTTCAGTATATATCCAGCTGTATAAATGGATGCAATGCAAATGCTATGTAAAAAAAGTTGTGTAAGTTGCTCTGGATAACAGCGTCTGCTAAAAAAAGAAAAGAAAAAAAAAAGCCCGGCAAAATATCAGATTTCACACCGAACCGTGGAGTTTGTCCACACTGGCTGACCCTGGCCAGGATGAGCCGCCGTTCAACCCGCTGAAGAGGCTGTTCTGCATTTGTGTTGTCAAGGCAACTCCAAACACGCAGCGTACAGCAACGGGCCCCGGGAGTGCATCCGGAACTACTTCCCGACCCGGAAGTGCTTCGTGTTTGACCAGCCCGCCTCCAAGGAGAAGCTAAGGATCATCGAGGAGCTGACTGATGCCGACCTGGAGCCGGCCTTCGTGCGGCAAACGCTCGAGTTCTGCAGCTACATTTTCAAGCACTCCAAAGAGAAGACGATGACCGGAGGGTATAAGGTCACCGGACAGAGTAAGCATGTAAAACATCTCATCACTGAACGATTGTCATGGGATTATTTTTGGGGAAAATACACTATTGACAACAAGCAGAAAGCTGATTTAAAGGACAGGATGAAACACACAATATGAAATTATTAAAGAAAAGTATGCCAGGAAAAGTCCACAGTTTGTGTGTCTTGTGACTTCCAAAAGGTGTTGTTGATACTGAAGCATATATTTTTTTGTTTGATATTTTGTCTTTCGTCTGCTCCTGTCTGCCTGTGTGACTCCAGTGCTGGGGAACCTGGCGGTGACGTACGTGGACGCCATTCGTAGCGGGAGCGTCCCGTGTTTGGAGAACGCCGTGGCGGCGCTGTCTCTGATCGAGAACCCGGCGGCGGTCGAGGAGTCTTTCGCCCTCTACAGGCGGCTGCTGGGAGAGCGGGTGAAACTGCACACCGAGACCCAGGAGGAGCTCTCCAGCACTCACGAGGGCTGCCTGAAGGAGGCGCTGCAGCTCTTCATGAAGCGCTCCTTCAAGGACAATGACCAGAACTTCCAGAGAGACCTCATGGTGAGATACATATCAGATTTAAGAAGAGTAGTCTTTTCTGAGCGTATGAAATGAAAACATTTGTATTGCACTATGATATACAAGTTCTTCCATCCATTATCTATCCATCTATTATCTATACCCGCATGGTACTGGTCAGGGTTGCAGGGGGTGCTGGAGCCTATCCCAGCGTGCACTGGGCGAAAGGCAGGAATACACCCTGGACAGGTGGCCAATCTATCTCAGGGCACACACACAATTCACTCACCATTCACTCACACACTCATGCCTCGGGGCAATTTAGAGTCCCCAATTAGCCTAGCTGCATGCCTTTGCATTGTAGGAGGAAACCGGAATACCCGGAGGAAACCTGATATATTAGTGTAATACAATTTATGTATTAATTTCAATTGTTTATTTATTTATTTTTTTAACCAGACGTAATTGGTTTTTTTAACCAGAAAACAGTGGTTTTGCCTTTTAACTCTTTTTTTTTTTTGCAAATGTGTAAACCGGCTTACTTGGTTTTATCAGCAGAAAGAAACTGTAAATGTTTGCTAACTCTAACATGCAAGTTCCCTTAAAGGTGTGCAATGGAAAAGAGATGGTTAGCTCAGAATTTAACGATTATATATATCTGCCCATGTGTGCCATATGCGTCCATTGGCACATAAATAAGGTGGCACGTGTCAGTTTTGATGGTGTTCTGTTCCTGCTCTGTCTCCACAGGGACGAATAAAAGCTGAGTATGATGGGAAATGTAAAGAGAATGCAAGGCTCTCCCAGAGTCACTGCACTGCTCTATTACAACGGCTGTGGTCTCAGATGGACTACGAGTCATTCATGAGACCTGGCGGGTATGCGGACTACAGGGTCCAGCTGGACTCCATCGTCCAAACCTACAGAGACACACCTGGGAAAGGTGTACAGGTATCTAAACTCAAGAGCCCTCAGACATTTATTTGAACCTAGAATGAATCACCTGGAAGAACTGGGGGTTTGGATAGAGCTTAATAAGTCTGCCATGCATTTATTTTGCAAACTTTATTTTATAGTATTACCCTCTGATTGAAACCTGTGATTTATTCCTGAGTGTGTGTGAGTGCATGTATGTGTGTACATGTGAGTGCATGTGTGTACATGTGTGTACATGTGTGTGTGTGTGTGCGTGAGCATGTGTGCGTGTGCGTGCATGTGTGCATGTGTGTGTGTGTGTGCATGTGTGTGTGTGTGTGTGTGTGTGTGTGTGTGTGTGTGTGTGTGTGTGCATGTGTGTGTGTCTCCCTCAGATACCTTTCATATCCATGTGGCTTATTGAGCGTTTTGGTTCTCATTGACAGGCAGAACAGGCTCTGGAGATCTTCATGAAGGAGAAAAATGATCTGGGTGCCTCCATCCCGAAGGCCGACAGGAACCTCACAGAACAAGACAGGAAGCTGAAGGGTAAGGCCGATCCGTCAGGGTCTGTGTTCAAGCTGACTTTCCACCAAAGCCCCATTCCGGCGTCCTGAGACAGTTCACAGATTCCCAGATAACAGAATTTGCCTGGGCTGGATCCGTCTTGAGTTCACGGAAACATCCGGAACCGGATCCATAAAAAGCATGGACGTAGATCCCGGTGATTCAGAGGGGACAAGGGAGACATCAAATGCCCCCCCCCCCTCCCCCAAAAATAAATAAATAAAATTTCCTGTTTGTTGTCCCCCCGAAGTTGAAACGGGATCCACGATCCTAAAAGGGACTTGGTCCAACCACAAAACCAATGCCGGCAAAGATGCGTAGTGCCCGAACATGGGTCATATGCGGGCCAGTTCTGGTACAGATCCAAAAATGTATTTATTACCTTCAGTCCAGGTTGTGATGGACCCACAAACAGACAAAATTGTTATGCTCATTTATTACTGGGCGACATAGCTCAGGAGGTAAGAGCGGTTGTCTGGCAGTCGGAGGGTTGCCGGTTCGAACCCCGCCCTGGGTGTGTCGAAGTGTCCCTGAGCAAGACACCTAACCCCTAACTGCTCTGGTGAATGAGAGGCATCAATTGTAAAGCGCCTTGGATAAATGCGCTATATAAATGCAGTCCATTTACCATTTATTACTTCCTGACTGAATTGACTGCTGGCTTTGAAGTTTACTCTTAGAAATACGCCCCATCTGGGGCCGTCTGAGTAGTGTAGAGGTATAAGAGCTTGCTCACCACCACAGAGACCCGGCAGCGGTACTTCCGGCTTGGTGAGACGTTCCTACGAACTCAATTGGCAGTGTTCGAGGGTGGGAAGCCGGTGAGGGTATGAGTCCTGATCATTGCATTAGCGACTCCTGCTGGGGCGCCAGTTCAGCGCCTGTTCAGCAGGGAGGGGATCTGGGGGAGATAGCATGAACCTCCGCGCGCGTTACGCTCTCCCAGTGAAACTCCTCGCTGTCAGGTGAAAAGAAGCGGCTGACGACTCCACATGTATCGGAGGAGGCATGTGGTAGTCTACACCCTCCCCAGACCAACAGAGGATAACACATTGACCAGGACTGTGTGATACGCACGGGGAATTGGTATAACGACTAAAATTGGGGAGAAAATTGGAGAAAAAAAAAGAAAGAAATACGCCTTGCCTTTTTCAGGTGTTTTTATTTGGGTGAAAGACCCTCTACCTGTCGAGCTCAAATAAAAATCACTTAGCTATTTTAAGAGCAATTACCATTAAATCAAAAATATGTTTTATTGGATTCAGTCAAACCAAACACATTGAAATCATAAGAAATAAACATCCAAGACACAAAAAATAATAATAATTAAAGATATTACGACACATTTTGCAATGTTTTATTTTCTTTGCCGACAGAGGAGAAAGCTCACAGAGTGAACGAACAGCAGCTGATGGACAAGTTGGAGAGGAAGTGGCGCGCCATCTTCGAGGAGAACCAGAGAGTTCTCGACCAGCGCCTGCAGGTATCCCAGCTCACACAAATGTGTTTCGAGAACGCTGGGGAATTCTCTGGTTAGATTTTCCCATGGTCGTGAGACAGCAGTATGACAAGAACAGATTTTCCAAACGCAGACATATGTCCCAGGTATGTTGTATGCAAGTGGTGTATCTAAAAAAGAACCAGCTGTTGTTGTAGCCCCTCACTACGACAGCTAATTCAGCTACTCAAGGTCTTGACGTGAAGGTCGTAGAAAGCTGAGTAAGTGAAACAGGCCTTTTAGTTATGGGCGATAAATAAGCCAGCCCTTCTCAAATACAACTGGAGACCCCTGGTGTACACATTTACCGGAAACCTGGAAACCACCTCCTTATGTGATTAGCATTTAGTGATTTAAAAAGAAAAATGCAAAAATATACTGTGTGAGTATGTCTAACTACACTGTGTGAGTATAGCTACACTGTGTGAGTATGTCTAACTGCACTGTGTGAATATATCTAACTACACTATGTGAGTGTAACTGCACTGTGTGAATATATCTAACTGCACTGTGTGAGTGTAACTGCACTGTGTGAGTATAGCTGCACTGTGTGAGTATAGCTGCTCGGTGTGAGTATATCTAACTGCACTGTGTGAGTGTAACTGCACTGTGTCAGTATATCTAACTGCACTGTGTGAGTATATTTAATTGCACTGTGTGAATATATCTAACTGCACTGTGTGAGTATAACTGCACTGTGTATATATCTAACTGCACTGTGTGAGTATATCTAACTACACTGTGTATATATCTAACTGCACTGTGTGAGTATAGCTGCACTGTGTGAGTATATCTAACTGCATTGTGTGAGTATAGCTGCACTGTGTATATATCTAACTGCACTGTGTGAGTATAGCTGCACTGTGTATATATCTAACTGCACTGTGTGAGTATATCTGCACTGTGTGAGTGTATCTAACTGCACTGCAGTAGAGGCTCAAACTTACATTTTGCTGTGCTTCCGTGTGCAGGAGCAGAGAGCGCTGATCTCCGAGTTGTTCGAGCAAAGGGCGAGGATGATGGAGGCTCAGGTGCAGTCCTTACAGCGGGAGTTAGCAGCGTCCAAGAGCAGAGGTGGGGGTGGTGGCTGTGTCCTCCTCTAATTACATCTTGACGAGTGAAGGCGCCATCCTGCTTGATGTCGTATTTGCAGGTTCACGTCAGTATTAAATATGCAATGATACTATTAGTTACTATTAGTATATGTTTCTTTAGGGAAGACTTTATTTCACCTATAGGCCTGGATCGCCCTGTTTATGCTGCTTTTTGGCACAACCAATCTCTTGATCAGTTATGGTTTATGAAAACATGTATTTGAAGTTCTGCTTTTAATTAAACTTGATTTAACTCAATGCATGGTTTGGTGTATGGTAATTTGCTTTGTCTTTGAACTTTGAACATTTTATAGAGATCCCTTAGTTTCAGTGGCCTGTTGTCCACGCTTTTTGCAGTTACGACACATTTTGCAATGTTTTATTTTCTTTGCCGACAGAGGAGGAAGCTCGCATGGAGATGGAGAGATTTAAGGCAGAGGTGGCCAGGAGGGAACAGGAAGACGCGGTGAAGCGTTTGGAGGACGCGGAGAAAGCTCACAGAGTGAACGAACAGCAGCCGATGGACAAGTTGGAGAGGGAGCGGCGCGCCATCGCCGAGCAGAACCAGAGAGTTATCGACCAGTGCCTGAAGGTATCCCAGCTCACACAAATGTGTTTCGAGAACGCTGGGGAATTCTCTGGTTAGATTTTCACGTGGTCATGAGACAGCAGTATGACATGAACAGATTTTCCAAACACAGAAAAATGTCCCATGTATGTTATATACATATGGTGTATCTACAAAGGACCAGCTTTTGTTGTAGCCCCGCACTACGACAGCTACTCAAGGTCTTGACGTGAAGATTGTAGAAAGCTGAGTAAGTGAAACAGGCCTTTTAGTTATGGGCGATAAATAAGCCAGCCCTTCTCAAATACAACTGGAGACCCCTGGTGTACACATTTACTGGAAACCTGGAAACCACCTCCTTATATGATTAGCATTTAGTGATTTTAAAAAATGCAAAAATATACTGTGTGAGTATGTCTAACTACACTGAGTATGGGTGCACTGTGTGAGTATGTCTAACTACACTGTGTGAGTATGGCTGCACTGTGTGAGCATGTCTAACTGCACTGTGTGAGTATATCTAACTGCACTGTGTATATATCTAACTGCACTGTGTGAGTATATCTCACTGCACTGTGTGAGTGTATCTAACAGCACTGCGTGAGTGTATCTAACTGCACTGTGTGAGTATATCTGCATTGTGTGAGTGTATCTAACAGCACTGTGTGAGTATAGCTGCATTGTGTGAGTATAACAGCACTGTGTGAGTATAGCTGCATTGTGTGAGTATAACTGCACTGTGTCAGTATATCTAACTGCACTGTGTCAGTATAACTGCACTGTGTGAGTATAGCTGCACTGTGTGAATGTATGTAACTGCACTGTGTGAGTATAACTGCACTGTGTGAATGTATCTAACTGCACTGTGTGAGTATAGCTGCTCGGTGTGAGTATATCTAACTGCACTGTGTGAATATATCTAACTGCACTGTGTGAGTATAACTGCACTGTGTATATATCTAACTGCACTGTGTGAGTATAGCTGCACTGTGTGAGTATATCTAACTGCACTGTGTATATATCTATCTGCACTGTGTGAGTGTATCTAACTGCACTGCAGTAGAGGCTCATACTTACCTCTTGCTGTGCTTCCGTGTACAGGAGCAGAAAGCGCTGATGTCCGAGGCGTTTCAGCAAAGAGCGAGGGTGATGGAGGCTCAGGTGCAGTCCTTGCAGAGCAGGGGTGGGGGTGAGTGTGTCCTCCAGTAAATACATCTCGACGGGTGAAGGCGCCATCCTGCTTGATGTCGTATTTGCAGGTCCACGTCAGTATTAAATATGCAATGATACTATTAGCTGAATGAATACCAATCTGCGTGTTTCTTTAGGGAAGACTTTATTTCACCTATAGGCCTGGATCGCCCTGTTTATGCTGCTTTTTGGCACAACCAATCTCTTGATCAGTTATGGTTTATGAAAACATGTATTTGAAGTTCTGCTTTTAATTAAGCTTGATTTAACTCAATGCATGGTTTGTTGTGTGGTAATTTGCTTTGTCTTTGAACTTTGAACATTTTATAGAGATCCCTTAGTTTCAGTGGCCTGTTGTCCACGCTTTTTGCAGTTACGACACATTTTGCAATGTTTTATTTTCTTTGCCGACAGAAGAGGAAGCTCGCATGGAGATGGAGAGATTTAAGGCAGAGGTGGCCTGGAGGGAACAGGAATACATGATGAAGCGTTTGGTGGACGCGGAGAAAGCTCACAGAGTGAACGAACAGCAGCCGATGGACAGGTTGGAGAGGGAGCGGCGCGCCATCGCCGAGGAGAACCAGAGAGTTCTCGACCAGTGCCTGCAGGTATCCCAGCTCACACAAATGTGTTTCGAGAACGCTGGGGAATTCTCTGGTTAGATTTTCACGTGGTCATGAGACAGCAGTATGACATGAACAGATTTTCCAAACACAGAAAAATGTCCCATGTATGTTATATACATATGGTGTATCTACAAAACCCCAGCTTTTGTTGTAGCCCCGCACTACGACAGCTACTCAAGGTCTTGACGTGAAGATTGTAGAAAGCTGAGTAAGTGAAACAGGCCTTTTAGTTATGGGCGATAAATAAGCCAGCCCTTCTCAAATACAACTGGAGACCCCTGGTGTACACATTTACTGGAAACCTGGAAAACACCTCCTTATATGATTAGCATTTAGTGATTTTAAAAAATGCAAAAATATACTGTGTGAGTATGTCTAACTACACTGAGTATGGGTGCACTGTGTGAGTATGTCTAACTACACTGTGTGAGTATGGCTGCACTGTGTGAGCATGTCTAACTGCACTGTGTGAGTATATCTAACTGCACTGTGTATATATCTAACTGCACTGTGTGAGTATATCTCACTGCACTGTGTGAGTGTATCTAACAGCACTGCGTGAGTGTATCTAACTGCACTGTGTGAGTATATCTGCATTGTGTGAGTGTATCTAACAGCACTGTGTGAGTATAGCTGCATTGTGTGAGTATAACAGCACTGTGTGAGTATAGCTGCATTGTGTGAGTATAACTGCACTGTGTCAGTATATCTAACTGCACTGTGTCAGTATAACTGCACTGTGTGAGTATAGCTGCACTGTGTGAATGTATGTAACTGCACTGTGTGAGTATAACTGCACTGTGTGAATGTATCTAACTGCACTGTGTGAGTATAGCTGCTCGGTGTGAGTATATCTAACTGCACTGTGTGAATATATCTAACTGCACTGTGTGAGTATAACTGCACTGTGTATATATCTAACTGCACTGTGTGAGTATATCTAACTGCACTGCAGTAGAGGCTCAAACTTACCTCTTGCTGTGCTTTTGTGTACAGGAGCACAAAGCGCTGATCTCCGAGGGGTTCGACCAAAGGGCGAGGATGATGGAGGCTCAGGTGCAGTCCTTGCAGCAGGAGTTACTGTCTAGGAACAATGTGAGTATATTTAACTGCACTGTGTGAGTATAGCTGCACTGTGTGAGTATATCTAACTGCACTGCAGTAGAGGCTCAGACTTACCTCTTTCTGTGCTTCCGTGTGCAGGAGCAGAAAGCGCTGATGGCCGAGGCTCAGCGCAACCAATGTGCCCCCCAGTAAATACATCTTGACGGGTGAAGGCGCCATCCTGCTTGATGTCCTATTTGCAGGTTCACGTCAGTATCAAATAAGCAATGATACTATTAGCTGAATGTATACCAATCTGCGTGTTTCTTTAGAGAAGACTTTATTTCACCTATAGGCCTGGATCGCCCTGTTTGTGCTGCTTTTTTTGCGCAACCAATCTCTTGATCAGTTATGGTTTATGAAAACATGTATTTGAAGTTCTGCTTTTAATTAAACTTGATTTAACTCAATGCATGGTTTGGTGTGTGGTAATTTGCTTTGTCTTTGAACTTTGAACATTTTAGAGAGATCCCTTAGTTTCAGTGGTCTGATGTCCACGCCTTTGGCAGTTAGGGCCTCCGTTATTTCACCAGTCCGTAACTGAATTTAAAAATGTAAAAATCTCACCTGTTGGGGGCGACATAGCTCAGGAGGTAAGAGCGGTTGTCTGGCAGTCGGAGGGTTGGCGGTACAAACCCTGCCCTGGGCGTGTCGAAGTGTCGTTGAGCAAGACACCTAACTCCTAACTGCTCTGGCGAATGAGAGGCATCAATTGTAAAGCGCTTCGGATAAAAGCGCTATATAAATGAAGTCCATTTACCTCTTTCTCCTGGAGTCAGTTGTCATACAGTACATTACTGAGAATGAAACTATTACTCTGATCTGGCTGATTTGGTGACCGGGGATGTGAACTGGCAAGATTTATTTTTTTCATAGTTTTCAAAGCCGTTTCTATCATAGTGTCACCTTAATATTATCAACTGCCTAATTAAGAACAATAAGCCGTTTGAGGTTGCTATAGGGATTGGAGTAAGTACTAGCATACACAACGTGTCCACCAGAACTGGATTGCAAATCAGTGGTCACAATTCAGAAGGTGCCATTTTGGCACTAGCTGCCAATTCAGTTGTTTGTATGTTCAGGCAAAGACTTCACTTGGTTTTCACATTTTATTATCACACACAATTAATTGACCTTCTGTAAAAATGAAGTTGTGTACGACAATCTTCCTTTTGTAAATGGAGGTAATTTTTCTCACCATTGCTATTTAAATAATTTAACTGTTTGATTATGCTTCAGCGTGGTTTGTAACTACTGAAATGATGTAACCCCTTCACACTAATAAACAGCGGTATGAGTTGTGGCGATTTGGGTGGTGATGTAGTGTAGTGGTTAGGAAAATGAGTTCACATTTCTAAGATTGTTGACTCAACCTTCCAGGTGGGGCACTGTCATTGTACCCTTGAACTGGGTCCATCACATTAACGGTTTCATTAATTATGCACTTATAAATAGATTGTATCTAAAGCATGAACGCTGTAGGAGAGTGTGCCAAATATCTAAAATTAACAGGTATTAAGATGACTGATAGAGCCAAAATGTACACCTGCAATTAAGTGTTGATTTTATTCATCAGGGATGCATTATTGATGTTTATTTTCATTGATGCGTAATTTGACTGTCCTTCTGGGTTACAGAGTCCTATCTGGGATGACTGATAGCCATTTGTCCTTTATTTTTTAAAAAAGAGATCTTCATACATTTATTCTTTTTCTTTCTGTTGCCAAGGCCAGTTTTCCAAGCTTGTGATTATCAGAGTGGTAATCACTGCAGGACTCGGGATTCACATTTATGGCGGTGGTCCTGAAGGGAAAGGTCAGGGGTCAAGTGACGGGCCTGTGAAGCTTTTAGAGGTGAGGCCCCCTGAGTGAGCCGCTCTTTCCTGGGTCAACAGACCGCCTGTCAAATGTGATAAAATCCTGTCTTTGAAACCTTGGAATACACAAGGTACAGCGGGAGCTATAAAAAAAAATATTATAAAATACTTAATAAACCATAAACAACTGACGTTTACGCTTCCTTGTAAATGTATTGTTGTAATTTAGGGCAGTATCGAAGGCACATGTACTAAAGTGCATTTAAACGGAGGCCAGCAGTGGCAGATAACATTCGTAGTTGGTATGTGGCCCCCCTTAAAGCCCCACACCAGTAAAAATTTCATCGGGCCTTAGAAGGTGACTCTTTCATCCCCGAGCCGTCTCCCATGGCGATGGGCGCAGAAAGAGGGCGGGGCGTCGGTCCTTCTCGCTGCGCTCGCCCGCACATGAAAGCAGCGGCTAAAGCGCATTGGCGGGGCACCAGGGGGCTTTTTGGAGGTTCTCTGGGTGTTGCCATTGGAGACAGCCCTGATGGGCAGCTCTTTCGCATCCCCCGGTAACAGTGGCTGGGCCCAGCCCACTGGAGGTGAGAGCATAGAGTGCAGACATAATATGAAGGCTTGAGCAATGAAGTCAGATCTCTGCACGAAACACTCCCAAAATGGTCTCTCCTACTAATTCCTTAGCTGTTTGTGTGAGTGTGTGTGTGTGTGTGAGAGAAAGAGAGAGAGTGTGTGTGTGTGTGTGTGTGTGTGTGTTCGTATGCATGTGTGTGCATGTGTGAGAGAGAGAGTGTGTGTGTGTGTGCGTGTATGTATGTATGTGTGTGTGTGTGTGTGATGTGACATTTTTCACATAGGTTCCAGTTTCACATAACTTTCCTTTAAGCAATACCTCACTTTCTGGGCTTTTAAAAATATTGTCTCAGTTTTAGTATATGTTTGTATTGGCCCAGACAGGCTTTATCTGCCACAAAGAATATATTGGATACATGTATATGTCTGTATGACACATACAATGATTCATAAGATTAACGCAGACAATGCAATAAAAAAAATGTAATTTCTCAGACATGACATGGCAAACCCTACAATTTAACATTCTCTTTTTGACAATAATGAAGAATCCACAAGATTTTTAAAAAAATTCATTGAGGGGAAAAAAACAGCATTATACAAGCATTTACCACCCTCAGAATTTACATTTGATGCCAGAAAATGATATTTCAATGAGTTAAATGATGGAAACAATTGCATATTCCACTTTATGGAGAGTTTGTAGGTGGTAAACAAGTCTACATTTGCTGAAGCTTTACAAAACAGCATGTTTCTGTGGTCCACTTAAGTACTGCAAATGTGCATAAAAACAGGAAAATAAAAAGGAATGAATCCACTTCATAGATAAAGAAGTCCAACAATTTGGCTCTGAGGCGTACAATTAGGCTGTACAGTTTGCATGATTCCTCATTTTTCCCACCTTACTTCAACACTCAGGAAAGGACACGGCCTTTTTCAGTCCCGTTCTCTATGACAATACACAAGTATTTCTCTCCACAATGCGCTCATGTGTCTCAATACGCTCGATGATCCTAGCGGGCCTTTCTGCCAGTTGGACACATAGCATCTGCATGAAATTAAAATGGAGGATGAGGAGAAAATCAATCTTCCTCCTGATGTCACCTATTTGACTTCAAAGACAAACTGACAGGAGTGGAAAGCATCAAATAATGTTACTCTACTCAAGCACATCATAATATACGTTACTTCAGCATTTTTATCTGTGTACCTTTTCTTTTACTCTACTACATTTTTAAGGAAAACCTTATCACTGTCATGGTGTACTGGAACAGCAGTGTAGCTGTGTGTATATTGGTACGGTAGTGTAGCTGTGTGTATATTGGTACGCAGAGGTGGGTAGTAACGTGTTATATTTACTCCGTTACATTTACTTAAGTAACTTTTTGAATAAATTGTACTTGTAAGAGTAGTTTTAATGCAACATACTTTTCACTTTTACTCGAGTATATTTGCGAAGAAAAAATGTTACTTTTACTCCGTTATATTCGGCTACATTCCGCTCGTTACTTTTATTTTTTACACATTTTTTATTCAACGCACGTTCTGTTTGTTTCTTTCTCTCAGAAAGACTTCAGCCAAAGAGGCTGACTGGTCTTTGCTTTGGCGCTGTCATAGCCCCACATGACTCCGTTTCACCAATCAAACGTAGCCAGTTACGGCACACAGAAGGATGAGTGGGCGACAACAATGGCTGAAACAACGGCGGGTGATTCGTAGGAGGCAGAACACCCCTGGCCTCACGTTCAAACTATGTTTTACTTACAGACTACCAAAAACAGTAGTTACATTATGCGCTGCCTTCTTTGTCTGCCTAGAAATGTGGACATTTCAGCCTACAAGAACTCAACTTCGAACATGAGAAAATATGTGGCGGTAAGTTGTAGGTTAGTTTTGGCTGTGGATGGCTAACTATTTGACTGAGTGGTCATTTATTGTCTTGAACAATCCGTTTGTGAAATATAAGCGCATTCGTTACGCCTGGGTATCTTCCAAAATAGCTGCGCGTAATACCACACCTGTTGTTTACGTCGTTGTCGCCCTTTTTTAGTACAGTCTGGCTTGATTGACAATTCATTTATTCAGTAGGTGAGAGTATAAGCTTTCTAACGATGTATAACATGTCTAATTTTGCTTTTGGAATAGCGTTTTTTAGGTCTATATATATATTTCCCGGCACAGAAAAAAATCGCGAAAGTACTGAAAAAATTACCTCCGGAGGATAACAAGGACGTTTTTTTCTACATAACTAGGTACAGGTTGTTACTTATATTTCGCCTATTTTATATAGACTACAGTTGAAAATCTGATGTTTTTCTGTCTACCGAACGAACCCGGTCGATAGATACTCACACTAAAGTAGTAGTAGGCTACTGAAATATTATGATCTAGACTAACCAGTAGGCTAATATCAGCAACTTTTTTCGAGCTAGCCACTTCAATTGAATTCTCCTTTTTGCTCTCAGAAGAGCAGTGGAAGGCAACAAAAGCTTGGAAAATATTAATTGCAGTTTGGATAGCTTTCAGTGTACTGTCCCCCATAACCCCATAACAAAGTTGCCATTTCATTGTAAACAGTCTGTTTTTTCATCATTTTCGCGCTGTATACTTTCGCGCTGGGTACTCAGGAAACATTTATGGAGCCAATCATGTTTGTGGTGGCTACTCCATAGGCAAGGGGTGTATTTCAAATTAAATGAAAAGATGGGCAGTGTCGAGAATAAAACGGCAGTTTATAATTCAAAACGGGACCCGACGATTAGCATATAGGTGTATATTGGTAGTTGTGTGGCCGTATGTATATTGGTACAGTAGTATAGCAGGTGTATATTGGTAGTTGTGCAGCTGTATGTATATTGGTACAGTAGTGTAGCTGTGTGTATATTGGTACAGTAGTGTAGCAGGTGTATATTGGTAGTTGTGTGGCTGTATGTATATTGGTATGGTAGTATAGAAGGTGTATATTGGTACAGTAGTGTAGCTGTGTGTATATTGGTACAGCAGTGTAGCAGGTGTATATTGGTAGTTGTGTGGCTGTGTGTATATTGGTATGGTAGTATAGCCGGTGTATATTGGTACAGTAGTGTAGCTGTGTGTATATTGGTACGGTAGTGTAGCTGTGTGTATATTGGTAGTTGTGTGGCTGTGTGTATATTGGTATGGTAGTATAGCAGGTGTAAATGGTAAATGGACTGCATTTATATAGCGCTTTTATCCAAAGCGCTTTACAGTTGATGCCTCGCATTCACCAGAGCAGTTAGGGGTTAAGTGTCTTGCTCAGGGACACTTCGACACGCCCAGGGCGGGGATCGAACCGGCAACCCTCCGACTGCCAGACAACCGCTCTTACCTCCTGAGCTATGTCGCCCCGGTGTATATTGGTAGTTGTGTGGCTGTATGTATATTGGTACAGTAGTGTAGCAGGTATATATTGGTAGTTGTGTGGCTGTGTGTATATTGGTACAGTAGTATAGCAGGTGTATATTGGTAGTTGTGTGGCTGTGTGTATATTGGTATGGTAGTATAGCAGGTGTATATTGGTACAGTAGTGTAGCTGTGTGTATATTGGTACAGCAGTGTAGCAGGTGTATATTGGTAGTTGTGTGGCTGTGTGTATATTGGTACAGTAGTATAGCAGGTGTATATTGGTAGTTGTGTGGCTGTGTGTATATTGGTATGGTAGTGTAGCAGGTATATATTGGTAGTTGTGTGGCTGTGTGTATATTGGTACAGTAGTATAGCAGGTGTATATTGGTAGTTGTGTGGCTGTGTGTATATTGGTATGGTAGTATAGCAGGTGTATATTGGTACAGTAGTGTAGCTGTGTGTATATTGGTACAGCAGTGTAGCAGGTGTATATTGGTAGTTGTGTGGCTGTGTGTATATTGGTACAGTAGTATAGCAGGTGTATATTGGTAGTTGTGTGGCTGTGTGTATATTGGTATGGTAGTGTAGCAGTGTGTATATTGGTATGGTAGTGTAGCAGGTGTACATTGGTAGTTGTGTGGCTGTATGTATATTGGTATGGTAGTGTAGCTGTGTGTATATTGTTACAGTAGTGTAGCTGTGTGTATATTGGTATGGTAGTGTAGCAGTGTGTATATTGTTACAGTAGTGTAGCTGTGTGTATATTGGTATGGTAGTATAGCAGGTGTATATTGGTACAGTAGTGTAGCTGTGTGTATATTGGTACAGCAGTGTAGCAGGTGTATATTGGTAGTTGTGTGGCTGTGTGTATATTGGTATGGTAGTGCACCAGACTGGGTTCATACTGTACCCTCAGTTCCCGGTTTTGCTTCAGGAGTTCTTCCCGGTCCCTCTCCATTCTCTCCATCAGTTGCCTCTCGTTCTCCTGGCGAGCCCTTTCTATATCATTCGTTCTTATCACCAGAGCCATCTGCTGTTCTCGGGCTGCTGCTGCTCTCTGCTTCTCCTCCTCCAACTGGGCTCTCTGCTCTGTGGGACAAAGCAGCAGATCGGTGACCTACTATCCGAATCCAGCGTTTAGATGCTTCTTCACTTGTACAATGCACGTATGCCCAATTTTAATACTTTTTTTACACTTAGGCTAATTAGTTTTTTGCGCATGAGTTCATTACTTACATAAGCTCAAATGATTTATACCTCTTTCTGCCATAATCATCTGTATGAAAAAACAACAAAAAAGCCATTTCCCACAATTCTATGCTGTCACACAGTGTGAGAGCACACTTCCTACGATTTGTGACCCCTAATACAGAATGAACATCACTTCAGCTGGTCTCAGTGGGGCTGTTGACTTCCTTCGAGTTTATGAGATCATGTAGTACCTGAAATACATTCCTTGAAGTTTATGAGATTATGTTGGACATCAAATGCATTCTTTTAATTTTATGAGTTCACATAGGACCTGAAATACATTCCTGTAATTTTATGAGATCGACTAGGACCTGAAATACATTCCTTTAAGTTTATGAGATCATGGAGGACCTGAAATACATTCCTGTAAGTTCCCATCTCACCCTTAAGATGCTTCTGTTGTTCTGACATTTTCTCATCTGTTGTCAAAATGATTTTCCCCAGTCGGTTTTTCTCGCTTAGGTAGTTGGCCAAGGCTTCCTCTGCCTGTAACAGGGTAACGAGAACATTAAGGATGCTAATGTCCAGCTTATCACAGGGGCCGGTCTACTGTGGTCCGATACACACTGCATAACAACCATACATGTTCACCGCATATGCACCAAACTAGCATGCCACAAAGGCATTTTATTGAACTGGCTTTATCAGTTGTCATCACGGGGGTGAGCCAAACTGAACCAAACCCTGTGACTAAACTAAATACATTCTGAACAATGAATGCAAAGTGTGACTGCGGCCAGAAACAGTCTCACCCCTAACAACAAAACAAACATCACAGATGCGATGTACTGAATCAAACCTTTAAAAGGGGAAAGGCACCAGAACTGGGGGTGCTAGCGCTGCTAAAGGCTAAGAGCAAGCCTGGGAGTGTGTTACCTTCACCCCTTTGGCCGGCTTGCGTCTGTATAATTTAACTAATTTGTTCAGTTGACCCTTGAACCCCTGATATCCCCCAGGCTTCATGTAGGCTTCCACTGGATCCATGTCCATGCCTTGCTCCAGCTGGAGGAGGAGAGCTGCGCAGTGATTCCGCGACATCTCCTCGTTCTCCGCACACTTCTCCTCGTACGCGTTCTTCACGCGTTCCTGCCAATGACAGACAGACACACCTGCAGGCGGGTGGACACAGACTCCCCTGACAGAGCAGAGGTCAGCTCCATATTCTTCATATATGCAGCTGAGGAACCATGTTAGCACAACTCAATAATTGCGAGAGCAATTTAACATGATGTACTGTGCCTGAATTAAGTTACGTTATCTGCTCCAGTAATGTTTTTCATGAAACATAAACTCGAAATACAGCACAACTGGAGTAGAAACGGTACATGTTCCCCCTTTGACGGGCAAGCCTGCTGAATAGTTTGATGACCAAAAGTGTTCCACACAGGTAACTCTCCTCACCTGCAAGCCCTGTACACCTTGTGGCTCTCCAGGGACCTTCATTGTATAATGTGACATGCTAGCACTTTATCCAATTTGAAGAAACATTTAGACAAGTGGTTCCCAAAATTCTTTTTGGGTACACCCAGCCAGACCCAGGTATTTGTGTTCCATCTCAAGCACACCTGATGCAACAAATCAGGGGCTTCATTAGTTGTATCAGGTGTGCTTGAGAAGAAACACAAATACCTGGATCTGGCTGGGCGTATCCAAGGTGTGGTTTGGCAACCGCTGCTTTAGAAATTCTTGTGCCCGTGTAAATGCAGTCTGCTAGCTAACTGCAGGGTTGCACAACAAGGGCTAATCCATTTCAGGATTTCATGCTCTCAATTATTTAGGGCCATAATACCTTGACTTGACAACTTCTTTTGTCATCAGCTACTACTGCAGACTGCAATGTCCTAATAGTTTACTGTGGTTAGTTACAGGAGCAAACTAGCACTGTCGTATACAGCTGGTTAGAAGACTAAGGCTGGGAAATTAGTATAAAAAGTGGAATAGAATGGCTTTGTGAATGAACACTCCACCCAGAGACAAAACAGGCCTACAAACCATGAGTGCTGCTTGATACTTCTGGTCCTCGTCCTTGAAGGAGCGCTTCATGAAGAGCTGCAGCGCCTCCTTCAGGCAGCCGTCGTGAGCGCTGGAGAGCTCCTTCTGAGTCTTGGTGTGCAGTTTCACCCGCTCTCCCAGCAGCTGCCTGTAGAGGGCGAAAGACTCCTCGACCGCCACCGAGTTCTCGATCTGAGACAGCGCCGCCACGGCGTTCTCCAAACACGGGACGTTCCCGCTACGAATGGCGTCCACGTACGTCACCGCCAGGTTCCCCAGTACTGCAGCGGTCACAGGAAATGACAAAAGATCAGTAAGGAGTCCAGGAAATTCTTATTTTATCATTTATAAAATTTATAAAAGTAATAAGAATAATAATAATAATTATTAAATTATTAAAGGGAAATTAGGCCTATTTCTTTGATGTGTGACATCATAGGGGGAACACAAATAGCTCTGCTATTATACCTTTATGGTTGAAAAGATGACAGAAATGGACATCATTTGGTTGAAAAGATGACAGAAATGGACAGCATTGAAATATTTGATTCTGAATCAAAGGACAGAATCAGTGATTCAGATTACTACTGACTGATGAGTCTGTAGAAGACATGATCGCTGATCCTGATGCTGCAATACAGCCATTCAGGTTTGAGCATGAGGTGCAGAGATCGGAGTCAGTGGATTCTTCCAAACACCAACAACCAGAGCACAAAATTTGCTTTTTTGGTGTCTTGCCTAGAGTCGTACGAGAAGGCTGATACCAATTGTGTGCGTCCCTGAAACATGCAAGTGGAAGTGCCTCCTTTCACACCGCAGTGTGCAAGTCAGGCTTGCACAGACGTGAGTCACAGGGAGACACTTCATCTGCAGTTCAACAGACAGACTTGCAGGTGCCCGATAGACCAGTGGGGGCGCTGTGGCACTGTGAGGCAAAACCCTCCCATCCCTGGGCGACACAAAAGCCAAACACATATTGCCTGGCAGGGCTGCTGGTCGCAGTTGCCACTCGAACCCCATACCACACCATGGAAATGTTTATCTTTTTTTACCCCATCCCAATTCCATCAAACTTACAGCTCCCGGTGGCTGTGATCCCGCTTTTAACGGTCTTCACTTTGGAACAGCTGAAAATGTAGCTGCAGAAATCAGAGGTTTGCTTCATAAATTGCGGGTCCAGTTCAGAATCTGCCAGTTGATCCAGAAGCTTCAGCTTCTCCTTGGAGCCGGGCTGGTCGAACACAAAGCACTTCCGCTCCGGGAAGTAGTTCCGGATGCACTCCCGGGCATCGTTACTCAGGGCAACCGCTCTAGAGGAACCTTGAGGAAAGGAGCATGGTCAGAACAAGCCGTATGGCTTACATAACCAAAATAAAGATTCCCTCGTGAAAGACGTTTCAACAATTTTATTTCTAAAAAACTAGAAATATGCGGATTAGGCTACCAGCAAAACATGCATGTCAGTCAAAATTGCAGTTGAGGTAGGCTGAGAAGAGTTTTCAAGATAGCCTTGATTTTGAAACTTAATCAATTGGTTTTTCTACAAGGTCACAGTGAATCTATCAACAGCCTAACAGTGAGATTCTGTACAGGCTACACAAGCACTATAGGCCACCGTTTTTGCCATGAGATATTCCATCATGATTTATCAGTCAATCGCCTTAACAGAACCGTCAATTGCATGACTTCATTTCAAAATGATATTCAGACAAAAAAAAAAAACTGGACTGTAAATGTTACTTGGCGGTGGCAGTCTAGCATCAGGGCAGGGAAACTAGGCTTGCAACTCCCAGGTAGTAGGTTTGAATCCCTTATATAGCATCCAGAATATGCCACACATTGGCTAAGAGAATTTAGCTACTGACAGGTAAATCCAGGTGCCCCGTTTTACCATTTTTTGGCTTCAGGGAGTTCTCCAGGTACTCGTCCGCAGTGACTGCTTCTCCGTTGATCTCCAGTTCCAGAGTGAAGTCCCTCACAGCCCAGATGAAGGTGGGGAAGAAGCGGACGTAGTCGGAAGACGTCTCTTCCGTCTCCTCCTCGGTGGACTTCACCTTGATGTGCTCGGTCAGCTCTGTCACATAGCTGTAGAGTTATTAAGGAAGAGCCACTGGAGCTGTGTGCTGCAACTGAAAAACTGTTTCATGAAACTGCCCGTATTATAAAAAAGGGAAAAAGTTATATGTGACAATTCAAAGGGATCAGTATACATTTTTCATGGGTGCTGTATTGATCATAGCAAATGTGACAGACTCATTTCTGATTTGAGCAATTCGCAGTTTTGATCCAAGCCTCAGGTCTTTCTAAAAACACACACAGACAAGGAAACATACCCAACACACTCACTAGCTTGACCATTAGCTACACCGCACATCATACCAACAAGCACGAAAATAAACATAATTGGAGCATGATTCTTTTTGTGGCATGCATGAAGAAGCATGAATATCTCTAAATCTACAATGCCAGTGCTCTCCCTAGCCCATGGAATGTGGCGCCTTTGGAACTCAGGACATTACAAAGTCTGTAGTTTATACTAAATGTCCAAAGGTGGAAAAAAACGAAAATCCTGTTTTTTTGGCTATACTGGCACGTTTGATGGCAGTGGTGACTCTCAGCCCCCATTTAATCAATGTTATTTGGTCAACAAAGCTAACAGCAAACACAGAGCGAGCTGTACATACACGAGTTAGGAGAGCTTGAGCCCCCCAATTTATCACATAATTTGTGGCTAGAAGCTCAGTGGACCTGGGTCTAAAAATGTGAATTATCCCTTTAAGAAACGTATGTGGATTACGCTTATTCGAAATGTTGTGCAGCCTGATGCTGCTCTTCAGGTTGTTCTTCATTAATTTAAATTTAAAAGTCATTCATTCATTTCAACAGTGCTCGGCTATAGCAACTGTGACAGGTAATGTCATAACAACCTCTCCGAAGGTTACAAGATGCTGTTCCAGAATAAGAATTTTAGTTGGAAGACAGGTGTGTGGTTGACGATCTGCTTTAAAACGTGTCCTGAATGACAGCAGGGAAGGTTGTTGATATATCCATGCTCACAGGCTTTCTGACATGGTTGAGTTGCGGGTTTGACGAGTGCTTTTTTTTAAAAGCCATCCAACTCTGGCAACTTGGCTACCTTTCTCTCCTGGTCTGTTTTCCCTTTTCTCTTCTGAGATGCACTTTATTGTTGATAAGGCATTTTGATACACTTAATTGTAGTTAGGAGTCCTCTTTGCTCTCTTACTCAGCTAGCTAGCTGCCCTTAATGTAGAAAGTGGATACTGCAGACTAATCTCTACACATGCGCTAAACTTATGTGGTTGCTAGGATACTGCAGGCTCATCACAGTTTCATTGTTGATGGTGCCCATGCTGTTGTAGACCAATGTGCTGCTCAGGAGGACAGCCAGGGAAAAGATCCAGGTGTCATTGTTCTGATCCCCCTGTTAGAAATAAAACACTTTTTGGGATTAGGAAAAACTTGATTGGCTTTTCACACAAACAAAAACTGTTCATAAAAATTTATTGCAGCGCTTTTTTAACTGCATGATTCAGTTCAAATCAGTTTAATTCCATTCAGGGGCAATTCCAAAACAAGCACAAAACACAAAAAATACACAGAGTACAAGGCAATATCTTTTCTAAACGTATTTCCATTTTTACGACATTTGCACCCAAATATGTCACTTTCATCTACATGGGGAACTTAAAGTAACTAATAATGTGTCTATTGTCCAAGGAATATTTGATAGACAGGTGCAGGAGTTTAGCTGAGGAAGGTAACATTAAAACATTCTGGAACAAGGCACAGTGGAGGGAATGATGTCATAACACCCTACCTTTTCCACATCCCCTAGACCCTCAGTGTCCAGCAGGACCAGAGTTTGGTCATCTCTGTGAGGGTGTGGCACACACCACATCCAAATGCCCTTTGTCTCAGACTGGACAGTGGAGCCCAAGGGGAACCCTGAAAACACAGAGAGAACTCAAGATACGCTAGAACCCTGAAAACACACAGAGAACTCAAGCTACACTAGAACCCTGATACAGTAACACCCAGAGAGAACCCAGTAAAATTATAACCCTGAAAACACACATAGAGAACTCAGAGAAACTAGAACTCTGTGAACACCCAGAGAGAACCTGGAGACACTAAAATCCTGAAAAGGCAGTGTTAGGATAAGGTCATCTATAGGTCTAGTTTTCAGGTTGTAGCTTGGTGTCAGGCCAAGTGGAACCCAGAGACACTAGAAACCAAAAAATATGCGGAGAGCACCCAGAGACACTATCAAACCCTGAAAACACACAGAGAGACCACAGAGACTCTGAAACCCTGAAAACACATGTAGGGAACCCTGAGACACTTGAAACCTAAGAACAGAGAGAGAACCCAGACCAGGGACACTAGAACCCTGAAATTTAAAGACTCAGCAGGGTTAGAATAAACAGAAACCCCAGAGAGAAGACTGAAACCATAATTATAATACCTCTGGCACCAGAACTGTGAAAAAGACCCCAGAAACCAAGTCTCCCTGAGATGGAGATATAAACATACCTGTGGTCTTCCCAGCCAGCCTGTTCATCAGGTAAGACTTGCCCGTGCGGTACAAGCCTACGATGGACACCACCACCACAGGCTGCCTGATTGACCTCAGAATGTCCAGGGATTCCTGGTTCACCTGCAGTTCACCAGCGCTTGTGTTCTCAATCAGACAGACAGGCCTGTCCATGTCCACAAGATGTCTGCTGACCTGGAATCACACACACGCACACAAACGCACACAAACACACTCCAGTTCACCTGCTAAGTAATATAGTCCTCCATAAGTGTACTTATCACATACGTGCCCTGTATCTTAATAGCGCAGTAACATGCATAGTAATTCTTTTGACGCCAAATTTTAAAATGCTGAATGATTTTTAAACATACATAAAAAGAATTAACCAAATATAATAGAAAAATCTTACATTCAGTTAGGCACATTTTACATACATAATATTATTTACATATTACAAAAAGAAACAAAAAAAAAGAAGAAAAAAAAACTCAGACACCAAGTCTATAACCTTGAATGCAGGCACAAGGAATGGATATTAATATATTTACCTCTAACTGCTAGACTCCACGTAACTGTCGACTTTCAGAGAGAGACCGTTGAGCGTTTGATGTTCAAAAGGAAGTAGTGCTCAAAACATATAGACAGCATGAGCCTGATTTACCGGAATTGGGTTTCTCAAATTCAAAGTGAAACCAGACCACCTCGACTCACACAACATTTTTTTTTTTTTTTTTTACATAGCATTTACATTGCATCCATTGATGCAGCTGGATATACACTGAATATACAATGTCCTATCTGGGAATTGAACTTGTTACAAGACCAACTGATCACCAGTTTCAAAGACACTTCATTTCACAACATTCACTTATGAAGATGACCCCCAAATCCCATAAAGGAATGTCACAAAAATCTATTTGCAGGAGACAGGAAAGGTTGAATTTGATGCGAAACTGGAATTTAAAGTCAGTTGCATTATAGAAACAAATGGCAAGTTTCAAATGGGAAATTCACTACACAAAAAAATGATTAATTGTGTGAGGAATGCTTGAAATGGCACATGGATTGTATAAACCTCAAATGTGTAATGCTGAGTATTGGATATAGTGTATTACATAGGTCATACTGCTAACTCAGTACCATACAATCAGCTAACATCCACATGACTCTCTGTGGCAGTCGACTAGCTACCTGTGACACCTCCATGACATCAGTGATGTTAGCTGGGGGTGATGAGTGTTTGAAAATGCCTGGCTATAATGTCTGCAGTTCCTTTGTCCACCTGAATGTTTCTTCACTGCAGACGGGTCCCTGTGTTTGAAAAGAAACTGGTGAGCCATTTGTGACAGACGCATGCGTGTTCTGATAATCATCGGGAGATGACAGAAACAGGTCCGCTATTCCCAATCCCAAGAACACACTGACCACTGTCCCAAAATAAAATAAAGCACATCACTTTTTTCAAATTTTTCCTGTTTTTTTTATGCCATTGCTGCAGAGATTTTTACTAAATTATTAATTTTTCTCAGATTTAACAGACATGCAAAATAAATTTTTTAGTTCACTGGTCTACAGAGATCTGGAAAAACTGATGTGGTCAGATGAGTCATCCTTCACCACATTCTCGACATTTGCGAGCGCATGTGTGGCATACAACAACAGAACAGAACAGGCCCTAAAAGCTTTTTAAGTAAAAATGATCTTTTTGTGTTATTGTACTGCAGGTAGAAACTGAAAAACAATGTTCGTACTTCGGTTTGTTATTCAATAGATGTGCATATATTAACTGAATTCTTCTCTACCTGATCTTCTCTTTAAACTACAAGTGGCCAAATACTTTTGGCCTGTAATGTACATGTTGGCTCTATATTGATTGGCATATCAGTCTTCCTGTTCTCTAAGATATTGGAACTGTTAGTGACCTTGAAAAATTAGTCGACTGCTAGAAATAATTTTATGAGACTAATAATTACTTAAATTTTACTGTTACCACCAAAAGAATGAAGAAAACAAAATATCAAACTCTTACCTTCAGTCTGGCACTGTTTACATATATACCATTATATACCGTATTACACACACAAAAAATAAATCACACACACAAACACACACGCACACACACATTTAAACCAAGCCAGATCTATCAACTTGAATGCAAGCACAAGGAACAGATCAGAATATATTTACCTCTCACCGCTATACTCAATGCAGCAAGTGGTCCAGAGTCAAACTGAGTCCACTTTCAGAGAGAAACCTCTGAGCCGTACTCAAAATGAAGCAGTGCTCAAAAATGTGGACTTGTGAACTTACTTGCTTTATTGAAAGAGGGTTTCTCAATCTGAAAGTGAAACCAGACCATACAAGATGTATCTAGGTTAAACCAATCACAAAGAAACAGCATAATTAAAATTTAACTTGAGTCTCATGGTGGATCATATGTGATGGACAAAGTTAAAAAAAATAAAGATTATTATCATTATAACACTATTTGACATGACGGAAATTAAATCTATGTGATCTTTGAAACTGTAGCTGTCAGAGGCTCTTCAAGGAAATACAAATCTGGTTCATAAACAATACAATGGGGCAGACGTAGCAATGATATCACGGCTGTGGCCAAGCCCATCTTCAAGGGCAGAGGGGACCACGTGAAAAAGCCTGCACTCTTTCAGGAAGGGTCAGGCTAGGCACTGAATGTCCCTCAGCAACCACCGTACCTATACCCATCAGAAACACATACAATGATTTATGAGATTAACGCACACAATGCAATCAAAAAATGTGACCTCAGACTGACGTGATGCGTAAACCTTACAATTCAACATCCTCTTTTTGACAGTCATGAAGCATCCACACCTTTTCCCCCACAAGTTTTAACAAGTTTTATTTTACTTTTATATTAGAACAAAAAAAAAATCAACATTTACACATGCACGTACCTCCCTCAGCATTTGAATTCTACATCAGAAAATTGCCTAATATAATTAAATGTTTAAATAGGTAAAGTTTTGTATAATTATAATGAAATAATTGCACATTTCTCTTTGTGGAGCGGGCACAGATGGCATACGATTGCAACATAAAGCAACATAAACATCATGAAACGACGCGGTTTTCCGAGGTCCTCTTGTTCAGCGCCAGTGCGAATGAACCCAGAAAAGAAAAGAATGAACAGGTGGCAGCACACGCATTTTGCCCATTTGGCTCCAGTCCTTAGGAAATGACACAGCCTCCTCCTCCTCCTCCTCTGTTTCTCCTCTGCGAGGCGAGCTCCTCCCGCAGTTGCCGAATCTCCCCGTCCCACCGTTCCGCCTTGCTGTTGTACCCTTCTTCCAACAGGGCACGTTGCTCCTGCGTGAAAACGAAGGTGGAGGATGAGGAGAAAGTGCATTTATTCCTGATGTCCGCTATTTGACTAGGAAGACAAAGTTACACCAGAGGAAAGCATCGAACGCTTTGTCACCGCACCCAAGCACATTTTTTTTCAGGCATTGGCACTGTACCTGATCATTTTCATCCCTGAAGGCCTGCTATTTCTTTTAACCCATTACATTTTAAAGAAAATATTTAATGACCCAGAATGTAACTATGACACACACGTTTTCCACGAGACCACTGATTCAAATGCTATTCATTATGATGGTAAATATGTGAGCTGGTGGGGCCAGAGGTTCGTTTCCATTATACGTACAGCTACAGTAGCGTAGCTGGGTGTATAACGCTACAGCAGTGTGGCTATGTGTATATTAGTACAGTAGCTGTGTGCAGTATTGTAGCTGTGTGTAAATTTGTACAGTAGTGCAGCTGTGTGTATATTGGTACAGTGTAGCTGTGTGTATATTAGTACCGCAGTGTAGCTGTGTGTATATTGGTACAGTAGTGCAGCTGTGTGTATATTGGTATAGTAGGTAGCTGTGTGTATATTTGTACAATAGTGTAGCTGTGTGTATTTTGGTACAGCGGTGTAGCTGTGTGTATACTGGTAGAGTAGTTTAGCTGTGTGTATATTGGTATGGTAGTGTAGCTGTGTGTATATTGGTATGGTAGTTTAGCTGTGTGTAAATTGGTACAGCAGTGTAGCTGTGTGTATATTTGTACGATAGTGTAGCTGTGTGTAAATTGGTACAGCAGTGTAGCTGTGTGTATATTTGTACGATAGTGTATCTGGGCTGGGTTGATACTGTACCCGCAGTCTCTGGTCCATAACCTGCTGGTTTTCCGCCAGTAACGCTCTCCGGTCCCTCTCCATTTTCTCCATCAGTTGCCTCTCGTTCTCCCGACGAGCCCTTTCTACATCATTCATTCTTCTCTCCAGAGCCTCCTGCTGTTCTCGGGCTGCTGCTGCTCTCTGCTTTGCTCTCTCTGTCTGGGCTCTCTGCTCTGTGGGACAGAGCAGTACATCGGTGACCCACCATCTCCAAATCCAGACCTTTCTTCACTTGTACAATGCATTTATGTCCAATCTACATACTCTTCACTTTATTACACCAAATTTGTTTTATGCACATGAGTTCATTACTTACACAAACTCAAATAATTCACACACTTTTCTGGCCTAATAATCAGTGTGGAACAATTACAAAAAAAATCCAATTTCCCACAATTCTCTGTTATCACAGCACAGAACATTGACTTGCTAACATTACTGACCCCCACGACAGAATAAAATTTCTTCAGCGGGTGTCAGTGTGTTCATTTCCTTTGAGTTTATGTTATCATGTAGGACCTAAAATGGACTCCTGTATGTGATCGTATAGGACCTAAAACGGCTTCCTTTATGAGATCGTGTAGGACCTAAAATTGCCTCCTTTATGAGATTATGTAGGACCTAAAATGGCTTCCCTTTATGAGATCGTGTAGGACCTAAAATGGCTTCCTTTATGAGATCGTGTAGGACCTAAAATGGATTCCTTTCTGTGATCATGTAGGACCTAAAATGGATTCCTTTATGAGATCATGTATGAGCTAAAATGGATTCCTTTATGTTATCACGTAGGAGCTAAAATGGATTCCTTTATGAGATCATGTAGGACCTAAAATAAGTTCTCCTCTTACCCTCAAGATGCCTCTGTTGTTCTGACAGATTTCTATCTGCTGTTAGAATCATTTTCTCCAGTTGGTTTTTCTCAGACAGGTAGTCCTCCAAGGCTTCCTCTGCCTGTATCAAGATAATTCAAACATTAAGTATGCTAATAATCAACTCATTACAGGGGTTAGTCTGCCGTGGCCCCATACACATTGCATAACAACCAGACATTCACTGCACGTGCACTAAACTAGCACGCCTCAAAAGGCATTTTAAAGAATTGGTTTCATCAGTCGTCATTATAGGGGCGGGCCAAACCAAACACTGCGACTAAACTAAATACATTTTAAACAGCAAAACCAAAGTGTGATTCAGGTCATTTGGCTCAAGGACAGAAACAGCCTCAACTATAAATGTAAAAAAAACCAATGTTACAGATGCGATGTACTGAATCAAACCTTTAAAAGGGGAAAGGAGCAAGAACTGGGGGGCGCTAGTGCTGCTAAAGGCCAGGAGGAAGCCTGGGAGTGAGTTACCTTCACCCCTTTGCCCAGGGCACTTTTGTACAGTTCAACCAATTTGTCCAGGTGGGCCTTAAAGCGCTGATATCCCCCCGGCTTCATGTAGGATTCCTCCGGTTCCATGTCGTCTGCCAGCTGGAGGAGGAGAGCTATGCAGTGGTTCCGCGACATCTCCTCGTTCTCCGTGCACTTGTCCTCGTACGCCTTCCTCACCCGCTCCTGCCAACGACACGCAGGCTGAAACAAATTCCGTCAATGGTCCGCTCATCAAATACTTGGATCTGAATTTGGGTAACCGAGGCTGATCCGTTTCAGAATTTCATGCCAACTTCTGCTCTTAATTATTTAATTAGTTCAATCATATCTTGATCCGACAACTTTTTCAATCATCAGCTACTGCTGCAGACTGCAGTGTCCCAACTGTTTTACTGTGGTCAGTCACAGAAGTGACCAACAATAGCATAAATGGCTGGTTAGAAAAGTAAGGGAGACAAGCTGGGTACACCATTACATTACAGGCATTTAGCAGATGCTCTTATCCAGAGTGACTCACACAACGTAATACAATGTAAATGCTATGTAAAAGTTGTTTAAATCGCTCTGGATAAGAGCGTCTGCTAAATGCCTGTAATGTAATGTATACAGCTGGATATATACTGAAGCAATGCAGGTTAAGTACCTGGGAATGTAACCAGCCACCTTTAGGTTAGAAGACCAGCTCTTTACCCATTATGCTACACTGCCACCCCAAGCACTAGCCCACCAATAGAATTGAGTTTTGCACCTCTGGCTTTGTGAATGAACACTCCACCCAGAGACAAAACAGGCCTACAAACCATGAGTGCTTCTTGATACTTCTGGTCCTCGTCCTTGAAGGAGCGATTCATGAAGAGCTGCAGCGCCTCCTTCAGGCAGCCCTCGTGAGTGCTGGAGAGCTCCTCTCGAGTCTCGGTGTGCAGTTCCACCCGCTCTCCCAGCAGCCGCCTGTAGAGGGCGAAAGACTCCTCGATCGCCGTCGAGTTTTCGATTTGAGACAGCACCTCCACGGCGTTCTCCAAACACGGGACGTTCCCGCTACGAATGGCGTCCACGTACGTCACCGCCAGGTTCCCCAGCACTGCAGCGGTCACAGGAAATGACAAAAGATCAGTAAGGAGTCCTGGAAATTATAATATTTTGGCATGCACTGGAAAATATACTTGGAATGCATCCACATATTTTATATGTCTTATTCAATACCATGCGGTATATTTTTCAATACATGGCAAAATAGTTTTAGTGTGCAAATGTAGCAGTCTGTGATATATTTAGTTAACGTCAGTTCCCGCCCTCCTGCCACACTCTTATCAAATGCCTTGCAATAAACATCAGACTGGACTGACAGTTTTTTAGAGAGCGATTTATTAAATATTCTTTTCCGTGGTCCAGGTTCATTCAAAGAACAATTTCCTCTGGCACCCAATCAACCAGCAGGGGGCGCCAGTGCAATCTGAGACTAAAACACCCCGTCCCTGGGCAAAGCCAGAGCCAATCACGCATCGCCCTACAGGGCTGCCGGGCGCCATCCACAGTGAGGCGCCCCCCCAGAACCACACATTACCACATCAAGGAAATGTTTCTCTTTTTCCGCAAACCCGATTCCATCAAACTTACAGCTCCCGGTGACTGTGATCCCCCCTTTAACGGTCTTCTCTTTGGAGCAGCCGAAAACGTAGCCGCAGAAATCAGAGGTCTGCTTCACAAATTGAGGGTCCAGCTCAGAATCTGCCAGTCGATCCAGACGCTTCAGCTTCTCCTTGGAGCCGGGCTGGTCGAACACAAAGCACTTCCGCTCTGGGAAGTAGTTCCGGATGCACTCCCGGGCATCGTTACTCAGGCCAACCGCTCTAGAGGAACCTTGAGGAAAGGAGCGTGGTCAAAATATGCCGTATGGTTTACATAACCAAAATAAAGATTCCCTCGTGAAAGACGTTTCAACAATTTCATTTTAAAATGGTAAATGGACTGCATTTATACAGCGCGTTTATCCAAAGCGCTTTACAACTGATGCCTCTCATTCACCCATTTACACGCACACTCACACAGCAACGGTGAAAGGCTGCCATGCAAAGTACCAATCAGCTCGTTGGGAGCAATTAGGGGTTAGGTGTCTTGCTCAGGGACACTTCGACATGCCCAGGGCGGGGGATCGAACCGGCAGCACCTCTGACTGCCAGACAACCGCTCTTATCTCCTGAGCTATGTCGCCACAAAAAAGGTAGAAATATGCGGATTAGGCTACCAGAAAAACATATTGCATCAAAACTGCAGTTGAGATAGGCTGTGAAGAGTTTTCAAGCCTGGATTTTGCAACTTAATCAATCGGTTTGTCTACAAGGTCACAGTGAACCTATCAACAGCCTAACAGTGAGATTCTGTGCAGGCTACACAAGCACTATAAGCCACCGTTTTTGCCGTGAGATTTTCCATCATGATTTATCAGTCAATCACCTTAACAGAACCGTCAATTGCATGACTTTATTCCAAAATGATATTCAAACAAAAAAAACTGGACTGTAAATGTTACTTGGCGGTGGCAGTGTAGCATCAGGGCAGGGAAACTAGGCCTGCAACTGCCAGGTTGCAGTTTTGAATCCCTTATATAGCATCCAGAATATGCCACACGTCTGGCTAAGAGAATGTAGCTACTGACAGGTAAATCCAGGTGCCCCGTTTTACCATTTTTTAGCTTCAGGGAGTTCTCCAGGTACTGGTCTGCGGTGGCGGTCTTTCCGTCGATCTCCAGCTCCAGAGTGAAGTCCCTCACAGCCCAGACGAAGGTGGGGAAGAAGCGGACGTAATCGGAAGACGTCTCTTCCATCCCCTCCCTTGTGGACTTCACCTTGATGTGCTCGGTCAGCTCTGTCACATAGCTATAGAGTTGTTAAGGTAGAGCCAATGAGCCACTGGAGCTGTGTGTGCTTGTTCATGGACATCAACAATAACAAAAAACTACCAACAAAAAAAAAACCAGCAGCTCCCTGTGCAGTTTAACCAAACCAAAAAATTGATGCGTTTTGGGACACAAGCTCCAAATCAAATTCCCAGCATAGAGGGGGAGGGAAGCCCCCTCTCATCCACCGCCCCCCCCCCCACCCCCCACCCACCCAAAACTCCTACCATTTCTATTAAGCAAGATTATGCCATTTTTATGGCTTTACGTTTCTGGTGTGTGTTTTGCAATAAATCCTGCATATTCAGTAAATGGATATTCCTAATTGATGTTGCCTCCTAGATAGCGTATGATATGTATACTCTGTTCATCTAGTAATGAGGTGTTCATATTTAGAGCACTCTTCCCTATTTGTCCAACCTGTGTGTAAGCCCATGATTGGCCAAAATTTCTGCACTCATCAGACACTCTTATTTAAAACAAAGTGTATGCAGAAACATTCGGCAAAGGTCAGAGACAATACCTAGTTATTAATGTTAGTTGCCAGTAGTAACCATTACATCAACCAATAACATCACTTTACATGCTATAGTTGCCACAATAGGGAGAATAAGGACACGGTGCTTAATGTAGCAAATGAATACTGCACATGTACTAAGCATACGTGGTTGTTAGGACACTGCAGGCTCATCTCTACACCTGCGCTAAGCATACGTGGTTGCTAGGGTACTGCATGCTCATCTCTACACATGCGCTAATCTTACGTGGTTGCTAGGGTACTGCAGGCTCATCTCAACACATGCACTAATCTTACGTGGTTGCTAGGGTACTGCAGGCTCATCTCTACACATGTGCTAAGTTTATATGGTTGCTAGGATACTGCAGGCTCATCACAGCTTCGTTGTTGATGGTGCCCATGCTGTTGTAGACAAGCGTGCTGCTCAGGAGGACGGCCAGGGAAAAGATCCAGGTGTCATTCTTCTGATCCCCCTGTAAGGAATAAAACTCCTTTTGGGATTCGGAAGAACCTGACTGACTTTTGACAAAAAAATAATAATAATACTTTACTCATGAAAAAGTTGTGGAAGCGCTGTCTTAACTGTGCGATTCGATTCAATTCATTTTGAGTCCATAAGATCTACAGTAATTCCTCTAGGTTAATATAACAAGCAGTGGGTCTAATTTAGGCTGAAGATGGTTACATGAGAACATTCTGCAACATGGAAAACACAGGGAGGTTATGACATCATAAAGGGGAGAACACCCTACCTTTTCCACATCCCCTAGACCCTCAGTGTCCAGCAGGACAAGAGTTTGGTCATCTTTGTGGGGGTGGGGCACACACCACATCCAGATGCCCTTTGTCTCAGACTGGACAGTGGAACCCAAGGAGAACCCTGAAAACACACATGGAGATACACTAGAACCCTGAGAACACTCAGAGACAGGTGAGCCCTGACAATATGTCCCTGAGAACACATGAAGATATCAGAGACAAAAAAAACCCAGAAAACACCCAGAGACAGCTGAGCCCTGAAAGAGAACTCAGATACATGAGAACCATGAGAACACAGAGAGAACCCAGAGACACTAGAACCCTGACACTTCAAGGCTCAGCAAAAGAGATCTATATAAACACAGACCTCAGAGAGAAGATTGCAACCATAAACATTAACCTCTTGCACCAGAACAATGAAAAAGACCCCAGAAACTCAAGACACCCCGAGATGGAGATGTAAACATACCTGTCTGCTTCCCAGCCAGCCTGTTCATCAGGTAAGACTTGCCCGTGCGGTACAAGCCTACGATGGACACCACCACCACAGGCTGCCGGATTGACCTCAGAATGTCCAGGGATTCCTGGTTCACCTGCAGTTCACCTGCGCTCGTGTTCTCAATCAGACAAACAGGCCTGTCCATGTCCACAAAATGTCTGCCGACCTACAATCACACACACACACACACAAAGTCCCTCATTTCTGCAGTCTTTCAGTCTAGAGGACATAGGTCAGTTTTCCTTCCCTGAAGTCAACATGGTGCCTAAAATCTATCCTGCAGAGCTACATACTAGCATTTAGCAAGGCGTCCTTCTATACTCTCAAAAAATTCAAAATATTTAAATTGATACTAACATAGAAATGGCTTTAAAAGGTTATACCATTATAACTACATGCTATATAACATTATCAGTATCACACAACAGCATAACCATTAAACTACAGAGCCACTAAGGAGAAGCAAGACCAAACAATCTGCATTTAATTCACATCCTCAAATTACAATTTCAAACTTTCAACTGAGTAACTTTCAATATTTAAATCAAACCCAGTTTTCTTGCCAGTTCAAGAACTTGGTTTAATCATCTATTTTGTCTAATTAAAATGAGGGTCCTTTCTGTAATTAAAGGTGTGAAAGGTACCTTTAATGCTGGGCTGTACAACATAGTATGAAAGTACCATTATCATGTGTATACGTACACACGAACATACTCACTGTTATTCTGTCTGCCGTCCCAGTAGCAGAAGACTCTCCGTATGGACGTGCGGGTGCTTCTCTCAGTGGCATCTCTCTTTCCACCACAGGCCCTTGCACCTCTCTGGGGACCTCAGTGTACCTGGGCAACACCTCCGTTGTGGGGACCTCACAGTCCCTGGGCAAGTCTAGGTCCTGGGCATTCTCTGCCCGTGAACTCTCCCCAATTACACCGTCCAGCTGGATAAGTGAGCCTCTTGACAAGCTCTCCACAAACTGATTCAAAATGTCTCCCAGATCTAATGGAAAACTGAACAGTCACAACAGGACACAGCATCTGCACAGTTACAACAGGACACAGCATCTGCTCTAAAATTACTTTCAAACAACTACTAGCAACAGTTTTTTTTCCTTTGAGTTTCTTCAACAGCAAACTATGCTGTGCAATGGTCACACTCCAATTGTGCTGTAATTTTATCTTCTTTTTCAGTCCTTTATGTTTGCCTTCATTTTGTTTCAAAAGTAAGCAAAGGGTGAGCCAAGATGGCCTGTTCTCCTCCAAAGACGTTAATGGTCCATCGAAATGTACCTATGAATAGTGAGCCAAGATGGCCGCCATCACTGAAAACTGTGTGTGTGTTGGGGGGGTATGGGTTAGGGTTAGGGTTGGAAGGGGGGGGGGGTTAGGGTTAGGGTTAGGGTTAGGTTTGGGGGGGTCCTGGGGGGGGGGGGGGGCGGGTTCGCCGACTATCAGAATGCCCACCTGCGCCGCTCAGGGCTCGACAGTCCTGGAGGACTTTGGGGTCACTCCTGCAGATGCTCTTCTTCAGGGCTTTGGCCTGCCTGGTGAAGCGGGGCTCCAGCTCGCTGAGCGGGACCCCCTCCAGGGTCTCCGCGCCGCTCTGAGGGTGGCAGAAATCAAAGATCTCCATCCTCTCCCGGGCGAAGAGCTCACAAACAACCCTAGCGGGAGACTGCAGGCCTGGGGGCAGAAAAAGAACAAGAATAAATAAACGACAGAAAGATTTATCAGTCTATCATGCGTCTTGCGTCAAGGGAAATAGTACCAGAGTGGTTTTGACACCCATCTTGTAAAGTTTTCCATTCATTCATCAGAATCTGCTTGTTTTATTTCGGTCTACCTCTTCGAAGCAATATTTGTAATATGTAGAGCAACAACCTGATCATGAATGATACTAAGGTCAAAATAAAGGGTGACTGATTAGGTAACCATTAGTCAACCATTCTGATATTCATGGCATGTATGGAATGTACCGTTCCCTAATTTATACCTATGCCCTCCTGTTATCCTGACAGAAATTTTAAACAGTTTTGGGAATGTTGGGAATATTGGGAAAGGTGGCAGGCCACAGTACCTTTTGCGTCATTGAAGACAGAATCCAAGAAGTCTTCAGGCATCAGCTCCACGTCTCCCATTGCCACGTCCAGGTCGTAATCTCGTACACACCACACAAACTCCGGCAGGAGACTCTCACCGGCCCAGCTGATGGCAGGCAGGCTCACCTGATTGGCCAGCATAGTCACATGACTGTTCAGTGCCTTGTTAAGGATCACATTATATATTTGATTAGTTAGCAGGAGCTAGGGCTGCATTTAATGTAATATAATGAATAGGGAACGGGCATGAAATCTAGAGGTTGCAGGTTCAATTCCCAAGTGGAAACACTATCATTTTGTCCTTGAACAGAGCATTTAATGTGCTTCCAAGCCACTTCACCCCGATCAAGGGAGTAGCATCTGTAAATATCCAAATCTAATACCCAAGCAGACATTAATTGTGTAAAAAAAAAATAACCAAACAGTAAAAAAAAAAAACCTCAAAGCAGGGCAAGTTGCTCTAGATAAAGAGCGTTTGTTAAATGTGACCGCAGCCTTCATTTCCAGGTCGAACATTCGGGGGAGGATACAGGAGCTGGTCCAGGGCATCCGTGCTCACGGGCCCCCGGGTGTTGTACAGGAAGACAGAGCTAAGCAGCAGGGACAGAGTGAAGATGGGACAGGTAAAAGCTGCAGCTTCAATCCCCTGTGAATTAAGCAAAAAAAAACACACCTGTCAGTCACCTGTAAATTAGGCAAAAACACACATATAATCACCTGTGAATTAAACAAAAAAACACACCTTTCATCTACTGGGAATTGACCAAAAACACACCTTCAATCATCAGTAAATTAGAAAAATTATGCACCTATAATCACCTGTGAATTATACAAAAAACACATCTTTCATCTACTGTGAATTAAGCAAAAAAAAACAGCTTAAATCACCTGTGAATTAGACAAAAAAAAACACCTTTCATGATCTGTGAGTTAGGAGTGTTTTTTTTCAATTTAAATTTTGAAAGATTATTTAAAAACTACAACCCAAACAACTGAAGCACCGAGCTATTTACACGTGAGCTATTTACACGTATCCAAAGGTCTATAACATGGGGTGTCCAATGCTGTTCTCGCCCAGCAATAAGACACCTGGAATCACTGGCATCATGGACGCTGGTGCGAGGCCAATTATTGACCGATAAAAATAGCTGAACCGACAGCTCATACAGACTGGGTTTCGGGGACTCACCAGGTCTTCCTCGAAGCCCTCCGTATCCAGGAGGACCAGAGTGTGGCCCGGGTCCTCCGTGTCCGGGAGAGTCCACATGTTGATACGCAGGTCGTCGGGAGAATCCCCCTTGGAGGCGGCGAACCCTTACGGGTCAAAGTGACATCATCATCCATTATTTGACTACTCAAAGCTTATTCCACCACCCGAAAGGCCTGAAGGCAAAAAACCTACACAATGCACCTTTTTTTTCCGTGCAGGTCTTCATTAAGAGGCCTCCAATAGAACAGCTGCATTTGTGGTGCGTTAGTGCACCCGGCAACCATGACACTGAAAACCTCTGTCCATGCGTAACCATGGAACGTTCAGACATGTTGATTTTTTATTTATTTTATTTTATTTATTTTTTTAATGCAGTGGAAAGCGTGGCCTCTTTATTTTCCTCAGAGCAAAAATACCTCCTTAACATGTATTCCTTGCAGATCGCTGTGAAATGCAGGAAAACTTTGGGGTTTTTTTGTGATTTTTAAGCATGGCTTTAAAACGTATTCTAGCACATATACAGTATACGATCAAACTGGATTAATAAATTAAGAATAATAAATAAATAAAAAACTAGTTGCCAGTAAGTTACTGTAATTTTCAGAGGAACTTTTTAACAGTGCACGGGACCCTGTCTAAACCGTTCGGGGAGACGGTATTGCTCTTGTCACCTGTGCTTCCCGCCAGGACATCAAGCAGGTAGGACTTTCCAGACTGGCGAGGTCCGAAGATGCTAACCACCCGAAGGGGTGGTGGGAGGCGGGATAGGATACCGACGGCCTCGGGGTTCACCCTAATGTTGCCGTGCCAGGAGCATTCGACCAGCCAGATAGGACCCCCTGATGCCATCGCTGTTTAGCTGTGCTCCGCCAATCCTTGTCAGACAGATAAAGATCCATTATTCGGTATCCATTTTCGCGGTAGCGGTCACTACAAAGCTCACGAGAAACCCAAACACCATGAAAAAATCCTCCAGTAAACATTTAAGATACAGACACGACCTACCTTCGCCGTTCAGTGGTAGTCTAGTTTTGCGTTCCGCAGCTGCTCGGCTCATTAACCGTGCGTACAAATTACCGTTACTTCTTAAAGTCCACCAGGTTACGTTGAAACACTGCTGGCAACGAAATACGCCTACATGTTACATAAAACGACTTATTTAGCTTATTTATCCACTTATTGTACTTCGCTTTGGATAAAAGCGTCTGCCAAATAAATGTAGGCTAATGCAATGAATTGCTTCTTTTGCAAAATGAAACCAAAAGTAAAAGCAGAGCACACAATGTAGAGGAAAACGCCCAGATTTATGAACTCACAGCCTATCGAATAACGTGTCAGCTCCTTTATACGTTTATTTTCAAGTTCCACTTTTACTTTATGGAATGTATTGTGCGTGCCTTTTCCCCTTGAGTTTCGAAAGTTTAGTGTCGCCAATCCCCTCCCAAGGGAATCCCCCAACCACACTTTGCAGTCTCAAATGTCAGTCGACGTCATCAGTCTAGTTCCGACAAGTACAAAAACGTCATTCGTGTCACGTGCTAAATTATAGAAGACATTAGACTATAATAATATCTATTATATTAACTTGATAGCGACCTGGTGACGCAGAGGGTTCCCCAAATATTGCATCAAATTAAATTTTAAAAGTAGCCTAATAGAATATCTTGCAAAATGCAAGATAGGAGTAGAGGAGGGCAAAGGTAGAGATTTTTGGGATAAACTGTTTTTGATTAAAAATCCTTGAGAAAAATCGGAATATGTACGTTTCAGGTTTGTTGGGTGAGGGGGGGGTGTCTAGTTAAAATGATTTCTTAAAAAAAAAGTCTTTCAACAATGTTGCAAACTAATTTCAAATGTTTGATACAACAAAATGTGTTAAATAAAGTAGTCTGTTTATGATAGGTTTATGGTGCGTCCATCACATCTTAACAACCAATCGAGTTGTCCACTGGCTCGTGTGGGGGCTCATGTGAAGACAGACCCAAGGCCTGCTTCTCTCAGCAAGGTAGCTACCCTGCAAAAAATGGTGACAGTGTGTAAAAATGACGGCATTTCACACGGTCTTCCGAGATGCCCGGGATTTATGGAGGTAACAATGTTGTATAATGGTTAGGGAACTGGGCTGCTTGAAACTCAAAATGTGTGGGTTCGCTTCCTAGCTGGTGTGCCACTCTTATCGCTGTACTCTTCATCAAAGCTGCTCGATCGGAATTGCTTTAGTTATGCACCAGTTACATTAATGGAATGGTGATAAAAGTGTGATCTGTGTAATAAGTGCATCTGCTGAATATAAAGGAACGTATGTACATATATCCATATTGGCAGGCCATTTAAGACTAGCCAGTGTTTGAGTAGTAAAAGTTTTCACGGCTCGGCAATTGACAGCAAAGGCCTAAATGACTGAAAAGAGAATACTGAGGTAAGGAGGCTGACTAGCTGATTTTTTGTCAGTTCTAGTGTGACAGATGCCCCAAACCTTTGTCAAACTCCAGTTGACGCTTTTGTAGTTTTAAAAAAATTTTTTTTACAGTATTTGAAAAGATTGTCAATTGTTGTCTGTTTCAGGTGGTAAAAGAAATAATTGCATGTCGTGTAAATCATATTCAAGCTTATCGCACAATAGCGCCCTCTTCTGGTAGACCAGGCACCTGCACCCTGCCCGTGCCTGTAAAAGGTACCGCAGTTCACCAGTGGCCCTGAGGCGCTCAGCGGTCTGACTGCACAATGCTGCGCGCATTTTGAACATTTTCGCTGAAGCCGTTGAACAGGTATTGCAGGAAACAACCGAGTGTTCGAAACTGAGAGAAAGGCAAAAGAAAAGAAAAACAAAGAAAAGTTCAGCCAATTTTACCACAAACATTTCCAGAGTTTTTAGCAGTACAAAATGCAGTTCAATTTCATCCAGAAGAAATATTTGAAATTGATTACATTGAACAGTTATTGGTACAATTTCAGGTATTGGAACATTTTATTTTTCTTAAAGAATTACAAGGGCAAAGAAATTGCCTTTTTTTTTTTTTTTTGCACAGTAAATTGTTCAGTGTTAAATCAACTCTTACAGAGGACATGTGGCCCCTATTGGATTCATATATGTGCTCTGTTAAACTTAAATTAACACTGGACATTTTGCCACACAGCATTTGTTTTGTTGAATAGCCTGTTGCAGGAAAACATATCAATAAATTTCACAGTAGAAATTACAGCAAATAAAATCACATTTCACATCTAAAAACCATGTTACCAATCTACAACCTTCAAAAATGATTTCATGTAAAGGGCATTCATTTTGTAACCCTTTTTTGTTTGTTGCATTCTGAAATCCCACGCACTAACTAGCGAGCATGAGGACTAATCACTGGTTAGTGAGTTGGCACGTAAGTTTCCTGGTTCGTTGCTTGCACAACATTTTCCAGTCAAATTTTGAAAGTGACATAATAAAATGTAAATAAGTAAAACAAAGTCAGTCTCCCACACAATGTGTTATGTAGCACATCTTGTTCACCCCTGCTAACACATTTTAACTGCATTCCTGAAATGCAAAGCTAAATTGTCCCCAATGCTTAAATTTCTTTGATTTCCTGGATAATGTATGTAGTGCACTCTGAACCACACCGTCACTTTGTCATGCACTAATACTGAACACATCTCTGAATTGTATTGTAAGGGTTTGAGGGCTCGTCAAACTATACAGCTGAGCTGAGAGCAGCAGGGGTGGTGGGTACTGAAATGATCATTTGTATTTTCATTCATTCAGTGGATAAATATGTTGTTGGGTACATGAGCTAATGTACTGTACTGCCAAATTAAAATTAGTTACGGAGCTCCCAGCACAGCCTGTTACCCTGTATACGTAACCCTAGCTACACCTAAAGCACTAGCACCTAAACAAATTCAACTGTCTGAATTTGGACTCGTGGGCCGTAGGCCACATAGGTCCTGTGGTGTTTCAAACAATCGGTGGATATATTTCACTTTGAACACTTGCTTTTAAGCATGGACTTATGCCACAAGAACAGAACAGCTCTTTGACAGGAAATACACACAACGTGAACCGTTTGAACCACACTTGTACACCAAATATCACTGTGACCACTGACATGATAGTATCTAGTCTATAATATAGGTAAGTACAAAATTAGTGTGAAATGCACCAACAGCAAACATGTAACAAATATATAAATACAAATATATAAATATATAAAGAAAGAATAGACTGACGTAACATTTTTCTGTAACTTTTTACGCTTTCAATTTGCTGCACTTCTGCACGCAGGATGTGTGGCAGAGACAATGGCGCGAGTCTCATTGTTTGTCTTCGCGTTCCCAGGGGACCGGGTCGTGTTCTTCGCCTGCGGTTGTGTTCCTCCGCTCTTGCCAGAAATGCTTCACGTCTGGTAGACAGCTGCCGTCGGGGCGAGGCGCCTCTTCATTCTCGGGTAGAGACACGGTTTTCAGGTCCTGAAGCGAGTTTATGACACTAGCCCCGACCTCGGCCCCGTTTTCTCCCGCCTTCTGGCTGCGGGTGTCTTCGGGAGGTCTGGGGGTTTTGCGAGATATGGACGTCCAAACATTGGCCAAACCCCCTCTGAAATCTTCAGACATGACCAGGAAAACTATGGGGTTGACAGAGCTGCCGATGTAGAGGATCACCTGCGCGAAGATGAGGAAGCCAGCGTGAGGCTTCAAGGCGTCGCTGTGCCTAGCCCAGACCCAGGCGCTCAACTCCGGTAGCCACACGAGCGCGTGAATGGCACTCGCGCAGATGAGCGTCAGAGTGAGGCGCGTGTTCTGCTGTCGGGCGTTTTGTGCTTTGTTCATCCTCTGTTTGGCTCGCTGGATCGCTTTTGAGTAACAGGCAACGGTGTAGACTACGGGGATCACGTAAGCAGCCACTGGATAGATCTTGCTGAAGACGTTCATGAAGTTAGACGCGTTAAATGGAACTTCAAAGACGCACAGTTCTATGGCGTTGAATTGCACAGTGGTGGTGAATATGATATGTGGGATCGTCAAGACCAGCGATCCTATCCAGATAAAGATTATGACTCCGATCATCCTCCGATTAAAAGTTACGAATGTATGTGGGTTCACACATTCGTTATATCTTGCTTGACCCATGGCTGACAGCGTGAAACTTTTAGCAACCAAACAACAGTGCTGAAACCAATCCGCCGTTTTACAAACAAAGGCTCCGAGGGTCCACCACTGTCTGGAATAGGTCACCGCCCGAACAGGAACGCACAGTGCTACAATCAACAAGTCGACAGTGCTCAGGTTAATGAGTAGCGTGTTGATGACGGATGCCTTCCCGTTTCTGAAGCTGTGGACGAGAACAACAAATATGGTGAGATTCCCAGCGCACCCTATCAGGCAAATTCCTGCCAAAATAATAGGCAACGTGACTGCACTTCCCAGTCCTCCGAAAAGTTGAATTCCACCGGCGTAATCAAACAGAGAGCTATTCATCGTCGCAAATTTCCCGGTTTATACTCCCTTCGCACTTTTTTTAAGACATTGGGAAATTTACTCTTGCTGTTCGTTATTATTCTGTATTATTATCTCGCATGTTTTCAAAAGCTATGTTCATTTGGCGGGGAAAACATTTGATGATGTCCGCGCTGGTCCTGTTTTTTTTTTGCGCTACTTCATCGGGAGCTGTTCAGAAACCCCGTGGTGCTGAAAAACGTGGCTCGAGCTTCTCCCGTATCTGGATGTGACAGGTGAGCGAGTGTGCTGGGGGTGAAATTCTTTTATATGCTGCCATTTAATGTCGTCACCGTCTCACGTCATCCCCTGATTTTAGACTGTGGGACCCCGCTGCTGACATTAATACAATACCTTGCATTGAGTCCAATTACACGTAGCCTGTGCACAGGAGAGCTTGAAGAAAGTTTGGGCTTGATTGGAAAATGAAAGTTAGTCTCATGAATATATATATATATATATATATATATATATATAGATATATATATATATATATATATATATATATATATATATATATATATATATATATATATATATATATATATATATATATATATATATATATATATATATATATATATATATATATATATATATATATATATATATATATATATATATATATATATATATATATATATATATATATACCCTTTTTATATATATATATATTTAGCTCAGGAGGTAAGAGCGGTTGTCTGGCAGTCGGAGGGTTGCCGGTTCGATCCCCGCCCTGGGCGTGTCAAAGTGTCCCTGAGTAAGTCCCTAACTGCTCTGGTGATGAGAGGCATCAATTGTAAAGTGCTTTGGATAAAAGCGCTATATAAATGCCGTCCATTTACCATTTACCTTCACTCCATGTCACCGAGCATGACAATTTTTTTTCTCTGAATGTGGCACCCAGCATGACAGCTAGCCTGTGATGGGAATGGTCTTCATGTTTCTTTGCTGGGTAGTTGGACCTTCTGAGACAAATCCCGCTTCCCAGCGCGGCCTCAAAAGGAGCGGAAAAAGCCGTCAATCGAAGCGGTCTTAAATTTCTTTTTCTTGCCTCTGTCCGTTCTATATCAGCCACGTTCGCTATGATTTTACGGGTCCAATTTGTGTGCTTGGGCAACTAGGCTAACATGTAGGATTACAGAAAAGGAGGAAGGAGGGATCATAACCCAAAAACGACGACTGAATTTTTGGCTTCTTACTCTTTGCGCCGACTGACTGGGATGAGCAGAAGATTTTCGGCTGCTCTTCAGCCCCCTTGTGGTGTTCGTTGATGAACACAAGAGCCCTGCCACTCATAACGAAACAGCAGGTTGCCATGGTTACCGTAGCTAGAAACCAAACAGACAGCCGGCTGTCAGCATATTGGCTGGGATGTGTGGACGGGAGCCAAGAAGACAAGTAGGAGAAAGGGACTAGACCGGTCAAGAATTATGGGGGACAGAGGCATGGGGGAGGGGTACTTCGGCCCCCCCTCCTCTCCCTGCCCCCCAAGCCGAAAGTTGGGTCTCTCAAATTCTGGCCGATGAAGGCCGCTGTAATGCATTTCTGTTTTTAGGCTTTCAGCCCTTCCCCCAACCCCAGAACCCCCCCCCCCCCCCCCCCCCCCCCCGCCCAAACACACCCACCCTACTTCTGCAAAGGGCCTCTGAGCCGTCGAGGGAGGAAACAGAAATCCCAACATTCAACAACAGCACTTGGGACTGCTGGACAGGCAAACCAGCAGGACCCTGATGCGGGGTTCCACCCCACCCCCTGTCCCAACTCATGAGTTGGTTCTCTTCATTTCGACAGCAGAGTGATGCTAACGAACAAGCCTGGTTTATACGGACATGAGGCCAAGCATCAACCGCTCCACACGGGCCAGGCTTACTTCTCCAGTTTCAGAAATATTCACATACCGAGAGTGACTTGCCGTGATCTTCCGCTGCGTTCTTCATGCTATTTAGAGCCAGATAACACCCACTTACCGGCCTCCTGGGCCTAACCGCGCTAATGGAGCCCCACTGCCACGTCTCCTCCTGCCTTGTGTGTGTGTGCGTTAGGACCAGTTCCAGGTACGGGCTCCGGAAAGGACACCCGTCCCACCCCGTGAAGATCAAACCGGCGGGAGTGGGTGAGGTGTGCTGGTGTGCCAAGACTCCCAGGGTGCACTGGGGCCTCGGAGTGACATTTTCTGTCATCCCACGGATGGGAGCCCTGCCGTCATCCGCCAACAAACGGCATGCCGGGCACCCCAGCTGGTGCGCAAGGTTCCCACGGCAACGGCGGCGAGGTTCTGGAGGCACTTCAAAAAGACTGGCTTTTGAACAGAGTACACTGATTCCTCTTTCCCTCCTATCGATTCCTCTGTGTGTGTGTGTGTGTGTGTGTGTGTTTGGTGGTGGTGGGGGTGTCTACAGTAATATACAAGGCGGAGTATATCAGTTTGAGTGCATAAGGGTTTTTGAGATGTCTGGGGCAAATGATTGAAAATTATCAGTCGGTGTTGTAGAACTCCATGCTTTCAATCAGCTGTAGTTATTGTTACACCGGCATTCAAATGTTCAGTTCAAGAACACCTTGATTGCGCACCGCAAAGGGTTAAATTGATCATTGTGTCTTTGACTCTTAGCATTGGCTGCAGGTGAAGCAGCTGCTGCTGTATCCCTCTACAACCGGCTGGAGAAAAGTGCTATTCCTCCGGATTTATGTTTAACAACCAAACACCCCCCCCCCCCCCCCCCCCCCCCCAACACTCCCCCACCCCCAAAGGCTTTGACTGAAGGAAACAGCACAGAACTTGCCCCAAGGACCGGTTTTTTTTTTTTTTTTTTACATATTTGAATTGCGCCCATCGGCAATCAATAAAGTGCTTTGTCGTCTCCAGGGATGGTTTCAAAAAGCAGTTGCCTGTCACTTTCAGTTCTGTCACTGGATTCCATAGAGCATGACATGCACACTGAAAGGATACAGAGGGAGACAAACATCAAAATGGGACACTGTCCTGGTCACCCAAATCACAGTAAAAACACATTTCTGTGCTAAAAACAACATACATTCCATTATTATTATTATTATTATTATTATTATTATTATTATTATTATTAGCTGAATAATTTAAAGAATTTACAAATAGGTCAGCAGAAGCCGTTTTCACAGACTAGAGCGAAAGCGACAACTGTTTAAGAAGAAGGCCTTGCCAAAGCAGCTGCCGTCCGGCATTTTGTTGACGTGAAAGATGTGCCTTAATTAATGGAGCACGGTTAATCCGTTTCGGCCCCGTGGAAACCAATTTGAGATGTCCACCCCTGAGTCAGTTGCAGGGGTGACACCTGTCACAGCTTCCGCTCGAAATCGTCCGGCGCGGCGACCACGGCTCGCTCACCGTCACGGACGCGCAAATGGAGTCGCCAACAAGCTTTGACGGCTCTGTCGAAATCATATATCCTCTTGCTCATATTGTGCGAAACGGTATCGGCACGAAAGGCACATGACTGACAGAAAACCGCTCTGCCACCGTGTTGTAGGCTACCGTCAAAAATGCGGTCACAGCTAAGAAAAGGGATTACCTGACCTCATTCGCCAAACCCCATGTATGCTGGTTTTTGTTATAAACCATTTTCTTATGAAATGAGGCTGAGGATGTTCAGAAAAACTTTGATAGGTTCTTAAAATGTTTCCCTGTATTTTCAACACAGTGTAGGTCTGTGTCATTGCGATTTTCAATATTTCCACGAATGGTTTGCGTTTCTGTGACCAGGCGCTCACAGTCACATCATTTAGGATTTCGCTGATTTTACTAGCGCGTCATTCTACTAATTTAAAAATTTAACTGCCTTCTAAAGAAATGGTCATACAAATTATACACACTTTACTGTCACTGTAGACATTCGCTGTCTGGGAACTAAGACTTCACTGATTAAATGTCCCAGGACGCTAATCTAGACGTTCATTCTTCACCTGCATGCACGTCTGGCGCAAAATGGCCGTCATTCAACAAATCTCGCCTCGGGCATTCGACTTGAATAAACAGCAAACGGTCAGAGTTCAGACTCTCAAAAGCTTACAGCATTTAGCAGACACTCGTATCCCGGACGATTTACACAGATTCCATTATTTCCCATACAGTCCACAGACAAAGCTAGACCTTTACCGAAGAAAGAAAGGTTGCTTTATAACTGTCTTTAAATCTGTCGTGCCCTAGCTGGGAGTCACACCCCTTGCCTTGAAATGAAAAGCCGAATCTTCTAACATTTATCCAACACACCTGACTTGATACTTCTATTCGACTTTTGAGAGAGCAATTTACACATTTTACTATGTCCTTTCAACAGAATTTATGTAAAGGCATATATTCATATTTTCCGCTGTTTTACTATAATAAAGCAGCATAAAATTTCATAGAAGGTTACAATCAAATGTTGGGTACAACTGGTCTGATGACGCATAGGGAAACGGGGTCAGTTGTAATATGAGTCATATTTGACACCATATTTCATGTAGTCAAGCCAGCTTCACTCTGATTGGATTACTTTGAGGTGTTAAAATCAACTCCCACTCACCAACTAATGCATCATGATTAACAGTTCAATCAAACAGCATCCATCAAGCATACCCTGCCACTCAAACCTGTTGGCTTTCCCTCAGCTGTGTGAATAATTTTCTTGATAAATTGCACTGTATTTTACCGTTTTACAGCACTGCAGTACTGTACAATGCTACAGTAAACAGCAACTGCCTGCTCACTGTGCCCACATCCTGTTACATCCTTACAAGCGAAACACTTGAGCAGCTTCTATTACTGAAGCGAATGAATATTAATTGCTTGGGTACCTATAGCTTCGGATAATATCTGCCTTCCTACCGGTTTTTAATTAAGCAATATGTATGAATAAGACTGAAATAATTTTCTCCTATTGCAATTAAACCCTATCTCTGAATCTCTGAAATGAATTTCGGTGCCTGCATAAGGTGAAGTTTGACCAGGTGTTGGTGATAAATCCACAGACTTGTGAAACACATTTTACCTCGCTTTTTTCCCAAAGGCTGATGCTCTAGAAAGTGTTGATCGTGTCCATAAACGAGGCCTACCTATTCACAAGCTGCACTTGTGTACAAAACCATTTTTTGCATCCATTCAGACAATTTTCTATCAACATTCACTCTCAGTTTGACCCATTTTCCGGCTCTGTTGTCCAACCTGAAACTGGGACATGGGTCCATTCCTGGTGGATCCAATACAAGGGTTAGACCATTTAAAAACTGAATCCTGGTCTATAAATAAAAAGTCAAATTAATAAAAATGCCATTTAGCAGATGGTCCTATCCAGAGCAACTCACACATATTACAATCTATTTATAAACAGCTAGATATTTTCACTGAAGTAATTCAGATTAAGTACATTGCACAAGGGTACAACTGCAGCTACTCAGCTTGGAATGAAACCTATGAACACCATTACAAGCCTAGTTCTCTAACCGTCACACAACGCTGCCACCCAAGTTAGTCCAGGAACACCTGCTAACTGCCTCGCTACCATGGCAATGACCGTGTCATGTGACCTGTTGAAATGAAGAGCCAGAAAAAATATCAAATTGAAAAGGAAACATTTGCTGTCACATGTCCGAGCGCATCTGTGCTGCAACAAGAGGATGTTTATGCTGCTGGAGACTGCAGATGCCTGGCCGTACTGGCGCCGCCTAGTGGTGATAATGATCTGAACGGCAGAATTATTGTCCGTCTTCAGACGCAGTCCCCCCCCCCCCCCCCCCCTCCTTTTTTCAATCTGCATTTTGGTTCGTCTCCTGTCCCCACCCCCTAACACCCCTACCTTTCATACTGGTTCAGGTAATGGCATTTCTTAGGGCTTCCTAGGGATATAATCTGTATGTATTGTGCTTTAGTCATGTTTACAAAGGCTATAGGCTCGCTGCTCTTGGAATCTTGGTAGCCAGATCTGGCACTATTACTCATGTGAAAAGCACACGTGAGTAACGTTTATTTTCAGCACTGTTATGTTCTGGACAAGAGCGTCTCCTAAAATAATACAATAATGTAATGCGTGGGAATAGACTTTTTGAACAGAGTAGTTGCGGTTCAGGGATTGGGGTGAGGTACCTGGTCCCAATTTACTTCCTGTGGGAGCTATGTGCTGTGATCAATGAACCCAGTGGCTGTGATATTAGCGAACAAATCAGATGACAAAAAGTCAACATCTCTCGATCAGAATTCAACACTGCTACCACCTGTTGCTAAAGGCTATTCCGGTATTTTTAAATCTCCCTTGTCAAAATGGACACCGCTGTGTACTCACAGGCGTAAGAAAGTAGTGTTTTTATTTAAATTACCTGCTACTGGAGCGACAACACAATCGCTATTAGTCTACTACCACTCAAAACACACACAAAAAAGGTGTTTCGAAATGGTTTTCAAAATTGATAATCGGAAGTGTCTAATGCCACCTGAGCATTCGTGACAAGCTCGCGATTCAGCGACAACTTAATGATTTATTTGCACGAGACTGAGAATCCATTCTTTTCTAAAATGCAGCCAGTTCCGCGGTAAGTTTTGTGTGACTAAGCGTTTTCTTTTTGCATGAAATCTCTCAAATATAATTGCGCGCGTCCACACTATGTTTGATTCCATTCGCCACGTGGCACAACACCGGAAATCAACATTTTAAACCACTGGTTCTCAAGCTTTTTAGAATCGGGGCCCAAATTAGAAATGCAGTACCTTTCAGGACATTTCTGTTGCACTGGCAACGTTGAGCAAATGATGATTAACTTTAGCCTTTAGCTCAGGTTAATTGGCACTCTTCCATGTAATCATTGCCTCTCTCTCTCATCAGTTCACCTCACACAAAGCACTGCATGCAGCAAACAGCACACACGATGAATACTGTAACGGAGGGAACCAGACTCGTTTGTTAAATGTCCAATTAGATGATATTTCCCGACAAACTGGGGAACTGTGTTGCATTAAGAGGCATCTGTGTTACTTGAGGGGTTTGTTTTATGTTTGACCAACGCAACTCCGAGGGATTATCGTGGTTCAAGAGTTTTAAAAAAAAGGGCACTGCACTGCTGAAATGTTTGATAGTTCAGGATAACACTGCCAAGCCATTTGAAAACTCATGGTAAATTATTATCCTTTATCATATTTAAAGCTCCAAATTACTGGCATTGGCCTACACAAATGCATGCACGCACACACACACACTTAAATGCACATCATCACCCTTACACCCTTACAATTATATGTACAACTTGGAAAGTTGTTGTTGTTGTTGTTGTGAGCTTCCCCAGAATCATTCAAGCTAAATTTGAGATGATTCACACAGGCCTTCACTAGCTCTTTGCATGATTGGATCAGTGTTAGTTGCTCAGTTTGGTTTTCTGAAAAGGAACTTCACAGCTGTGAAACTCATCCACTGTGGGTCTGGCAGCTTTTAGAGAGTCCATCATCATCCTCAGCTGGGGCTTCTGGTGGTTTTATTCCTCAGTGCTTTTCACTGAATGGGCAGACATACGTTCAAAGTGAAAAGGATAGCTCCAGGGGTCTCCTTTGAGTCAGTTCACAGGTTCTAGTATGAATAGAGGAGTGGAATTTGCAGTGACCTTTAGCTCAGATAAAACGGATTGAACGCGTGCTTGCTTTTCCAAACACTGTGAAGTCCTGTCCTCTAGTGGAGAGAAATAGAAGCGCGTTCAGTCATTTTTCATGGGATGAGATGGGGCGAGAGAGAGAGATATCGTTGCGTTTTTATTGTTGATGTGCGCACGCGTTGTTTGTTTTCTTAACGTGTTCAGTTTGGCACTGCGCTCGAGCGGGCTGAGCTAGGGACTGGCACGTGCTTGGACAGTTTCTGAAGTTCAGCTTGCTCAACATTTTTAGACACTTTTGATTTTCTCGCTATTAAATTTGTAGGCAATTAAAAGAAGGCTGTTTTTCATGATGCTATTATGATATTTCATTTTGATTTGTGAGTATTTTCCCCTCAATTAAAACTACATTTCGGTGATTTGTTTAACAAAAGCAATAAAATGCATTCAGTATCAGCGCTGTAATATAAATAACCACTAGAGGGAGACAAAGACTACATTTTGATAACTGCAGCCAAAACAAAATACGTTATGTTCTCCTATATTTTTATATCTTCAACGTAATATCCCCCCACTTTCTGTTCTCACCTTTGTGTTTGCATAAACAATTAAAACAAAAATAATAGAATAACTTGCAGGTGAACTTGGCTAACATAACTTTTGGAGCAATATTTCATTAAAAAAAATTCCCTAATGTGTACAACAGATGCATGGCATCACACTGCTTAAAAGCGGGACCTATGTGAGCCATCAGTTTCACTATGGGATTATTATTTTATTAGCCTATTTTTAACCCCTGATTTTTCATTACTCCCAATTTGAAATGCTCAGTCACATAGCTATGGTTTTACTTTTTAACTTGTATTTTTCCACAAACGGCTTGACAGTCATGACCGGATGTCCACAGTTGCAGCGATTTCTTCGATCAAAGTTAACTTATTCGATCGAAGGTCACATAACTCGTGCATTCAAAAAAATAGGAACGTGTCGCCCACAGTGACGGGCGGGATTCGGTATCGGTAAACTTGATGTTTGGCAATACTCTACTTTAGAATACTCTACTCTACTCTACTTTCGTCGGCTTCCCAACTGAAAGCGAGCCTTTTGCAGATTGATTAACTGGGAAATGTGAACTTGCAACCAGCGGTTGCCTACTGCGGTGGGATGGCGGAAACCACTGCTTAAGGAAAGGGTTTTTCCTCTTTCGATTGAAGGTGAATTATAATTCTTGCTTTTATGCATACACAGCAAAATAATCTGGTATCCTATCAGTAACCGCGCAAATGAAAAGAGCTTATCCTGATGTTGGCCCGGGGCGTGATCTTCTCTTATTTTATTTCCTTCTTTTGCCAATTTAGCTCGGTGGAATAAGGACGCCACTTAAACCATGTGACCAGTTGAAATAACCTCAGAAAGGTGGCACCGCTGTATTTGAGAACGGGGCACGCGCTAAATGAAAGAATAAAATGAAGAGTTCTATTGGGAGGCGATTAAAATAAATAGAAGCGAACCCAGATAAGACACCCACCATTTCCTCACCTATTTAACATTCATTGAATTGAATAATCCGTCCTTATTATCGTAAATAGTCTGCATATTTACCCTGAATATGCTAATTTAAATTTGCTGCCAGCGTTTCCTGACTAAATAAAAATATGTGTTTATATATGAAGAGAGAGAGGGAGAGAAAGGGGGAACAGGGGAGAGGGGGTTATACTGCTTATTGTTTTTACCGCTTTTATTTCCTTTTGCTCAGGGGCAATCCAGTTACATTTCAATCAAAAGATTCATTGAAAAGTCATTATCCCAAACTAACTGCTGATTATTGGCAGACACTTTGCATAGAAACGGCGTTTTTTGCTCAGGGCATAAATTACAGGCTCCTTTATCTGTTGCTTTTAGGGGAAAATAATGGACAATTTATCATTAATCTTCTCTAAGAAATATTAACAAGTTAAATGTCTTTCGCACGGTCCCCCTGTGTCATACGTTCTTAATCGCTCCATGTTGCTTTTGGCTACAAACCTTCGACGACTGGCCATTCTATCCAAATAAAAGTCTTTATCGACTCAATAAGGATAAAAAGTTATGAATGCATAGCCCGGTGAACCGACGAGTGCCGAGTGTTGATGGAAACCCGTGCTATAATTTGTATTTCCGTCAATTTGTGAGTTACTGTTTATTAGTCATACAACCACATGGACGTATCACATTTGTTATGGATGATTTGCAAAATTGGGCAACGTCTATTGCTGTGAAAATGCCCAAAAATCAACCAATGATATGTCTATTTTAGTTTGACTGACTGTAGTTTGCAGCACATCCAATAAAAATAAAAAAACACCAAATTGTTTCAACAGTCACTGTCTTTGGAATCGCATCTTTTTGCACACACAAAAATATGTCCACAAATTTGAGTTGGAGGGGAAATTTTTAAGACAGGGAATTTTAAACCGAATACATCGCTCACAAATGTTTTCACATATTGCATTGTCTTGAATAGAAAGAAAATGTCCCAGTGCGGTATTTTAAGTTCTAAATAATGTCATGCGTAATACATTCTAAAAAGGATATCATTAGACACCCCTGTACAAAACTGCGTGTGATAGTTTTATGTGCGTGATGTGCTGCCCCTTCAAGGACCTTACATTACAATAACTTGGCTAGGAACCTGATCCTGATCTCGAGCCAAAATTTTACGCGTGAGGGGGAAAGTGATATATGACACACAGTCGGTGGCAATATGGTGGAAGTCTGATTTAAATCCTACACAGTTGGAAGTCTGATGTAAGTCTTATACAGTTGTAGGGAGCGTGATGGAAATGTGAAGCGGTTGTTACCGAGGAACGTTCGACTGGCATATATTTACTAGGCCTACTTCATACCGTGTAAGTCTGAAATGTGTGAAAAATTCGAGATTGTGAATCCATCACATCGCTACATATGATATACACTGGTCTGTCTGAAATTAATCATTTTTACATTTTAGACTACTTATTTGCTATGAGTTTGTATAGGTTTGTGGAAGAGGTATGACGCTTAAAACAGCAGATCATATCAATATTAGCCGTTCCAGTGCATTCCGGCCCAGCACCATCCTTTTATCAAAATAAATCATAGCTGTAAAACATGCAATATATTATTGTAGCCGACCATAAAGACACTATTTCATTCTTCATTTGTAGCAATAATTTGCGCCTAATGTAAGAGAAAACTATTCTATTTATTTAACGGCGCTTCTCAAATAGTCAGTCAATAAGAAATAATTGCGGGATTAATCTTGCGAGGACGGCGTGTGTGTGTATGTGTGTTGGGAGGGTAATGCGGTGCGCCAAAGCGAAGTCATCAGCTCAACGACGTCACTTTCGATTCGCTCATCGGGATTACCCTCCTTTCCGAAGGGCGAGAGTAAATGACTCGCTTGGCATTCAAAAGCGATGGTGCCCGCCTTGGGCCTGTTTGGACAGGAATCAATCGGGCCGCAGACAGCAATCAACCAGGGGGAGACGGAGAACACGAGCGAGGCACAGATTAACGGAACACCCGCCCCTTGTGTTGACAAATACCCTCCCTAAATCCCTTCGATGAATTCTGTGCGTCTTTGGCTTTGACACTGCGGTTGACTTTCCTGGCTGTGGCAGGTGTTGCAGTTTCACAAATAGTGCAAAATGTAAATTATTTTCCATTTTCGGAATCTGCTTTTGTAATAATTTATATTCCAGCTATGCGTATTGCGATGCACGATGGCAGTCAAGATTAGACAAAACCTTAGTCGTTAGGGTGACCGTCAATGTCAAGTCAAATGTGACCGGAATTCTTGAACCAATAAAATGTTTATACAAGTCATATTTTACACTTCACATAACCACATCAGAACATTCTTAATGTTAATTATCTGTCAAATTCGTTATAGTTATCGATGATTATTTTGTAGTCTAATATATGTTGTATGCCTACAATGTTAATTGTGACAGAAAGTAAATGTAAGATGATTTGCCCAAGGGCGTACTGTGTCAAAACAAAGAAAGGAAAATAAAAGGCCGTAAAGAGAGATAAACCAACAGAGGGATTTGCTATGCAAAGGACACAATGAATGAACCACTTTAGTTATGGGAAAGAGGCTATTTACTTCTCTCTGCTCCATTCTAATTAAACGTACCCTACAGGTGTTCATTAAGTGAATGCTGTTAACATCCAATCACTCTTTTTTTGGCGTTTAACCTTTTCCGCATGTACGGGAAATTGCGTTGCGTTGGTCTACTTGTCAGTTTTGTTTTTCATTAATTTTTAAAACGGCTAATATATTTTTTTTTAAAGAAAGACTTCTAATTGTAAAGAAGAAAATGAGGCAAATCATTGCCCATTTACTTTCTGTGACGAGGAAAAGGTTGAACATATCACTTCCCTTTGACATAACCTTCCATGCCGTCGTTGCAGAACTGACAGTCTATAGGCTACAGCCTGTTGCACATATTGCACCTCTAGCCTATATATAGTAGTCAACTGAAACGTAACACGTGTTGCACTGCACTGCACTAAAATGAATCAGTCGTTAAGCGCACAGAACAATGAAATGTTATCAGCGTGTGAATTCATGACTGAATGTAGCCTACTGAAGGTATGATCAGTTGATCCTGAAGCATCCTTCCCATCGCGATGTTGCCCTGTTTAATTGCCATTGCATTATGGCGCAAGGTTTGCCAAGTAGAGGGAAATTACACCCTAAAAGGTTTGTAAAACGTACAGCACATTCGGTACATAAACTGACTGATGGCATTATGTTGACGTCTTGAAGCTACGCAGTTGCAATGTTCCACACCACGGGAACTGGATCGAGATGTAGGCCAGATATTTCGTTTTTACTGTTTTAAAAGATTGGGACGGTGGGAAGGCCATTGTAGCCACATGTTGGTTAACTAGTTTTTCGACCACAAAAAGCTCTTTCATTCCGCTTTAATAGTCTGCACGAGTAATGGAGACTTTAGTTTGTTTTGCGGTAAACAGAAGTATAACATTTCGGAAATATACGGGCCATCGCCTGATGCAAATGACAAAGGGCAAGTGATATAGGATTTTCCGTTTTCCCGCCTTCTGCCTTGGTGAAGAAAATAATCGCAAACGCGCGCTTCTAACACTTTAGGAGATTAGCTGGGAGAGGGGCGACCGCCAGCGCTTCCCTTCCAATTATAAAAATGTCACCCGATTAGATCGCTCTTGCCCGAGAAACTGAACTACATTATGCAGACAGCGACATAGGCTGTAGGAAGAGTCGGTCGTTAAGTTTGGGAAGAGGCTGTTTTCAAACAATTTCCTGGCCTACAGTGTAAATCACGCTTTTAACCTGATCATTTCATAAAGTCGTCTCGATTATCAGGACTCATTACGCTCCTGGGTGGATGTGTGAATGTTTTTTTTTTTCTTTTTCTTTTTTTTTTCTGCCTGTGATATGTGGTTGATTCCAATCTGATCAAACAGCCAATGCAGATTAATGAAACTTTTTCAGCACATGCAAAAGTATTGTGACCGTGACACAATTTTTGTTGTTTTGACTCTGCACTCCAGCACATTGGATGTGATATAAAACAGTGAGTGAAAAAAACGCAGACTGGCAGCTTTAATTTGAGGGCATTTGCATCCATATCAGGTGATTGGTGTAGGAATTACAGCCCTTTAGTCACTCTGTTATAGCAGAGGGAAAGTAATGAGATAATTGGCTGCTCGGCTGTTTCTTGGCCTGCTGAGTGTCTTTGAATCATGAATTAATGTACAAGACAGCTAACAAAAGATCTACGGTTGACTCTAGGCTGGTAAGCCTCAGGAACAGAACGGCCAGGTCAGAGTTTGCGAAGACGTGGATTTTTAAAAAACGAATTCGGGAACGAAGTTTTATGGGCAGGTGAGATGAGTATTAAGCTGCACCAATGTGGTGGAAAGAGGAAAGTGGGGAGAAAGAAAGGTGCTGCTCGAGATTCGACGCACCGCCCGCATCTGTGGAACATGGTGGAGGTAGTGTGCTATGGCACCCTCATCTGTGAAACATGGTGGAGGCAGTGTGCTATAGCACCCTCATCTGTGGAACATGGTGGAGGTAGTGTGCTATGGCACCCTCATCTGTGGAACATGGTGGAGGCAGTGTGCTATAGCACCCTCATCTGTGGAACATGGTGGAGGCAGTGTGCTATAGCACCCTCATCTGTGGAACATGGTGGAGGTAGTGTGCTATGGCACCCTCATCTGTGGAACATGGTGGAGGCAGTGTGCTATAGCACCCTCATCTGTGGGAGGCAGTGCCATGGCTTGGGCACACGTGGCTGCCACCGGAACTGGCACACTGGTCTCCACTGATGGTGTTACTGCTGACGGCAGCAGCGGGAGGAGTTCCTAAGCGTACCGAAACGTCTGCTCCGATCCAGCCAAATGGCTCAGAACTCACCGGACAGGGCTTCACCTCGCAGCAGAGCAGTTAGCCCCCCCCGCACACCGCTGAAGCTAACGCCAAAAAAGTGTGAATGTTCTTCACTGGCCGAGTAAATCATCCAACCTAAATCCAACTGAACATGCGTTTCACCGGATGAAGACGAGACTGAGGGCAAAACGCCCCAGAAACACACACGGAACTGAAGACGGCTGCAGCACAGGCCCGGCGTAGCATCAGCAGGGAAGATACCCAGCATCTGGTGATGTCTGTGGGTCGTCAACTTCAGGCAGTCATAAAAGGCAGAGGACTTGCAACTAAGGGCTAAATATGATAACTTTATTTGTAATATGGATGTAAATACATATTACAATCAACACTGACCGTCTGACAGTCTGGACATCGTTTTTTCTGTACACTGGTCATTGCTGTTTTTATTTATTTATTTATTTTTTTACAGGCTTACACTTGCGTCTATCAGCGGTGTTCAGCATGTGTCATGCTAAAGATTTAACGTGCGCAGCACGAGCACATATCGCGCGGTTACGAAAACACGGGAAGTAACGCTGCATATTAGCAGGCGAGACGCCTAATAGGGGTACGTGGAGCGGGAGAGAGCGCGCGCGCGAATCTCGGAGTAGCTGCGCCACCTCGGTGGGAGCCGGTCGATCCTGCGCAGTGCAGGCAGGCACGCGAAGCGGGTTAGCGGTAAACAGCGAGTTTTGAGACGGCGGGGGTGTCGGCACGCGGGGGGGGGGGAGGGGGGGGGGTTGATTGTGAGGCGGCGATCCAGATCCAGCGTCGCCACGGGGACGGCGGGGGTGAGGGGCGCGAGCCGCGTGACTGCGGGGGGGGCGGTTGAGCGCGGCGGCTGTGCTAATTACTCGGTCCGCGCGGAAACTGTCACAGGCGCGCCGTCGCGCTGCGAGAGGGACTGACATCTTGTCCTCGGCACGCCACGGAACGGCATGCGAATATAAAGGTGGCTGCGGGCCCGTGGTGGCGCGGTGTTAGGATCAGAACAGGGCGACGCAGCTCAGGAGGTAAGAGCGGTTTGTCTGGCAGTCGGAGGGTTGCCGGTTCGATCCCCCGCCCTGGGCGTGTCGAAGCGTCCCTGAGCAAGACACCTAGCCCCAGAGCGCTTTACAGCTGATGAGAGGCATCAGTTGTACAGCGCTTCGGATAAGAGCGCTATATAAACGCAGTCCGTTTACCAGATTTGCCGTTGATGCATCCGGGTCGTTAAAAGATCGACGCGTACTGCTATCCACGTTACTTCAGTCGCAAATCAATGCGAGAAGGAGCCGTTTCAGTAGCAGGGACCTAATTTCGTTGAAATGGTACGATACTGTCATTCCTCGAACGGGGAGGACAATAACATTATTACTGGTGTCGTCTTATTTCACGGAACTCACAGTGGCCGGCCCGTGTTGTATGCCCAGCACGACCGCGCCCTCCAGCATAATGCGTGTGCGCGCTTTGGGAGAGGGCCTGTCCGCGCGGAGGTCAAAGGTCAAGGGTCAAAGGAGCAGTGGCAGACTGAATAACACTGAAACACTATTGCAATACAGGGGCACGCGCGAGTGGGGCTAATTCAGCGCGTAGCCCCCCCCCCCCCCCCCGATGTGTCCCGTGGATTACCGGCCCTCTCCAAACACCCGCAGTCCCGAACGGGGGGCGGAGGGCAGGGATGTCGCCACTGTGTCTGTTATTGTCACCATGTTCATCACCAGGTCACCCCCCCCCAGCACACCAGGGTGTGACACGGGCCCCAGCCGCTCGCGGATAAGGGTCAGACATTTGTGGGTCGATCTGTCGTGGTTGTCTGAAGTAGAAGGTCATATGAACTTGAGTGGGGGGAGGGGGGGGTCTCGATCGGAGAGCAAATATCTCTTTGGTAATCCTCCCCTTCCTTTTCTATGGCATCTGCAGGGAGGTCCCGGCATTTAAGAACCCAGAGCAGCGCCAAGGCACGTTCCAACGATGCCATTGTGACGCCCATCGGGGTCGGCCTCCTGTTTCTTCTTCTTCTTCTACCCCCAGTGGAACAGGAGTCTGGAGGTCAGGATCTATTTGCTCCCCTTCCCATAAGGCCGGCTGGCTGCCTCTACTAAGAGTGTGTGTGTGTGTGTGTGGGGGGGGGGGGGGTTTATAACCATTTCTAATCCAGGGACCCCCACCCTGGCTCAAGGGCATTTAGGAGACTCCCCCCATCATAAGTTTTTAAAAAGGGTTTTTTTTTTTTTTTTTTTAATGCACTGTATAACATAACTATATTTTTTATGTTTAATATTTTAAAATATTTCTCCCAAATCTATATATATAGTCAGTGGATATTAATTCTGGCCAGGGACCTTCAAGGACCTATTCAGACGAATAAGTTTGACTCCACCGATGTGCACTGGTGGTTTGAAAGGCCGTGTGGTCAGTCCGCTCCAGTGTAAGCGGAGAGACATGCCGCCCAGGGGACTGTGTCTCTGAGCCCGCTTCCCAGCGGTTCTCCCGAAGACAAGCTAATCCGTCACGCGGTGCGACTGCAGGAGGACCCGCCCCCCCTACCCAGCCCCCCCTACCCAACCCCCCCATCCTGACCAAACGGCCGCTAGCCTGCCCGTTCTCCCGGGGCTGTGCGCTTTCGGTCCCATCTGTAGGAGGTCAATCAAAATGGCCTTTGCAGTCTCACAATCCTATTTTTAAAAAAAAAAAAAAAAAAAAAAAAACACCCTAACTGGTCTTACTAACTACCTGCCCCTTCTCTCCAGAAGAATGAAACACCCCCCTCCACCCTGGCAACCCAAAACACACAGAGAAATATTGGGCTTACAAGGCTCACGGAATCCCCCAGGGAGATCAAAGGGCAGTGGGCTCATTCCATAACCTTAGGCCCTGGATAGGTACCCCTCAATGCGAACGGGTCAATTAAACAAGGACCTAACTCTAACCTCTGCCTTCCCCGCCCCCTCCCTTCCTCCCTTCTACCGCTCCTTCCTTCTCCCCCACTCCACCCATCCTTTCATTGTGAAAGCTCGACCTCCTAAAGACGTGGGATCAAGCAACTTTTTTTTTCCTTTTCTTTTGGCGGTTGCAGCTTCGATTATGGGCATCAAAGCTAATCGGTGTCAAAAAAAATAAAAAATAAAAAGAAAAGAAAGAAACGGTTGAAGTTCGGGACCCTGAGGGTAATTTGCGGAGAAAGCGCAGACGGGTCGCGCGGAGGTTTTCCCGCGCCACTGCGACAGCAGGCCCCCGGTTTGTTGACTCATCGGATAGAACGAGACAATAGCAGCGTATGCCGTAGTTAGTGACCTTGGCGGATGAACCAGCTTTACTGCCAACACATGGGTTGTTCCGGGGGGGGGGGGGGGGGGGGGGGGGGGGGGGGGGGGGGGGGGGGGGGGGGATTTCTCTAGACTTCACTCACTATCAGACACTGTTGCCCCCCAAAATATAGGTTATTACTGACTGTGGCGAGGAAGCTCAAGTAATTGCATTAGAAAATGTAAAAAGAAAATCGCAATGAGTATTGTTGGCCTCTTCTAAATATTTCTACATATAACGTGATTGACATAATGATTAGATTACTGCAGAACCATTTTAAAGAGGGAAGTCACAGCAAAAACTGCACCGTGAATGATGTGTCAGGGGATTAAAATTAGTGCGTTTCGATCTACACAAGGTTAGAGTAAGTCTTCGTTGTTTTGAGATTTAATTTAACTTTTTGGAGCCGAGACTGAAGTTATTTATTTAATTATTTTTTTTTTTTTTTTTTTAAGTAGACGGACATCATTGGCCAGCAGAGGGCGCTACACACGAGATTTTCAGTTTTCAGTGGTTTTAACCGTGCCAAAACAAAATCGCTATATTGAGTTATAGAAATTTCTTATTTCTCCGGTCAGTAGATTAAACTGTCATGTACAACTTCTCTGTAGGCCAAATTATGTTCGCGGACAGTGTGTTCAGTTTTTGCAGAGAAAATCTATTCAAACAGTTCAAAGGGATATGCGCCACACCGCAACGAATTAATTCCTCCTGCCATAAAATTGCTGATTCCACTCAGCCCTATCTCCACTGAGAGCACAAGTTCTTCGAATTTTTTTTTTTTTTTTTTTTTTTTTAGGATAAGGCATTCTTTTTCGTCTTTATCACATGTCAGGTGTAAGCATATGTGAGTGGGGATATTTAGAGGTTGGAGTCGTGAAAACCGCTGTTCCCCGTAAACCTTTACATTTTTTTGGCGTATCGGGTGGAGGGATCAGCGTTCTAACCAGCTCCTTTTCTCCATGATTGACATCTCTGGAGGTCAAAGCGCTGCGCATTCCCACAAATGGCTTCCGACCACAGTTTAGCGGATAATTAAAATATAAATCGAGTTAAACCGCTCAAAGGGGGGATCGCTCACCCCAAGCTCGTAAACCAACACCGAAATTAAGCCCCAGAAGAAAAACACGCGCCGCTCCGCCAGCTGTCCGGGACAAGTGGTCGCCGAGGAGACCAGTTATGGCCCGAGAGGCGGCTCGCGGAGCGGGTAGTCTGTGGGCTTCGCGGCTGTGCCGCTCGGCGCTGAATTAATCTACCGCGCTGTTTATATAGGATGACGGTCGTCTACAGAGAGACAATGGGAGAAGCTTGCTATGAATTAAACAGATTTCGAACTGGAGCCTTTGGAGAGGCTTGCCTATGAAACCAAGATTCTCGCCTAGTACAGAGATTGGCATTGATAAAAAAAAAAGTAAGTAAGGCCTAGCCAATATGAATACAGATAAAACATAAAAGAGGTTTTGCTGCTGCAGTTTATAAAACAACCAGTAAATACAGCAAATATTTGTGAAATACAGAGGAGATATAAACAGCCCACTATCACTTATTTTTCGCCTACGTCTACTTCACATCGACTTCAGCGAATACAGTTTTACCCGTCGAAAAATTATTTCCGTGTTTAACAGCACACCGCAACTTTTATTTGGACAACAGTAACGGTATAACAAAGCATAAATGGGGCTACTACAAGAAAAACAGAGCACCTAAGTACATAAATAAGGGATCTCTCCTGTGGAACGGAGGTGAAGAAATAATTCATTGTCAGAAGGTACACAGTGCAGTTCGCTGATCACCTATTTTGTGAATAAAAGGTAATCCATATTTGGAAATGAGCCCAGTTTTCGAACAAATGAACCCGATGTTCAGTCAAATGAACACAATGTTCAACCGATGCAGTGTCCACCCAGCCTGTGCCTTTCGTTTGTTTTTTAACTTTTGAGAAACCTTCAGTACATTTTAAATGGGGAAAAAAGCAGAATTATACTGGACTACAGTAGGGTCAGCTAACGAGGACTGTGTGGTCCTGCATTAGCAGGAACTTCATTTCTCTGGGACAGGCATCGCACTGGACGAGAGGGATAATAGATGCGTGAGATTAAATATTTTACCTTATGTGGAATGAGAAGCCATGAGAGAGAAATGGAAGAACGGGCAACACTTAAATGGTTATTTATGGATGGACAGGTCTGTTGTATGCAGTCTCTCTCTCTCTCTCCCTCTACCCATCTCTCCCTCCCTCTGTCTCTAACTATCTCCCCCCTCTTTCTCTCTCTCTCTCTCTCTGGTTATGTGGTTAATATTCACCTGGCTGCCCACACCACCCTCCCTCCCCCCTGCCCCACTTCACTTGACCTCTTGACCTTTCTCAAGATAAAAACTCATTACCAGATTCTCACACAACAGGCTTCCAATCGACACCTGATCTCACACCAGCTCCCAAAATATTTGGGTTTGAGTAAAAGCAACTCACGGGGATCACCTTGTCCCAAAGGGTAGGGGGGCATTCTGTTGCTCGCTGTGCGCCGCCCCCCCCCCCCGATACAGCCATCCCAAAAGGACAGGATTCGAGAACTGCCAAATTGCATTTATCACACTGAGAATCTGTTCCAGGCGATCAGTGTTTCCAGGAGAGAGCATCTTTGGCTTTTGTGTTAAACATGAGCAGGAATTGCCCCAAGAGTCCGTAGCATTGTCTGTTACGCTTATGAACGAACATGGGTTCGCTAAATTTGTTCATTTTGCGTGCTGATAAGCTTTCCAGCGGTTGGCTGCAGCGGGTTCTAAACGGTCCGTTATGAAGCGACAAACTGCTCTCAGGGTCTCGGTCCCCTGCCGATGGCAAGAAAGCCAAAAATCCGCAAATCCGGAAGCGACACTCAAGAACATACAACCCCACCCCCCCAAGGAGGCAAATGGGAGAGAGAGAGAGATGAAACCTGCTTGCTTGTAAGGGTGTCTTCTTTTCCAGCACTGGCCTTTGCAGTGACTGCTGCCTGCAACATGCCGAGTTCATACGCAAGCCCATGAACTGCATTATGTCCTAAAACCGCTGGTAATAAAGCAGAACCCTTTTCTGGGGGTAATTTCTTACTTCCTACTTATTTAACCTGACTGGGGTTTTTCAGCACCCATCGTAGAGCACAGGGCAAACAAGAAGCAAGTGTCTGGCAAAAATGTCAGCTGATTTATTTAATTATTTTAATGTTTTAGTTCTCTTCTTGTCACTTTTATGTTTTGGAGCAGAGATGATGTGTTCATTTTATGGCTTTGCGGGTGGTGTTGGGGGGGGGGGGGGTTGGTTGACTGACGGATTGTGTTTTTGGCCACAGCTGAGGTCGGAGGACGAGGATGGGAGCCAGGAATTTTCGTTACGAGGCCAAGGATGCGAACCTCGATTAAGTATCTAATTGCCCACTTTAGCCCCTAAACGGGCCCATTTGCACTTGGTGCTCAGACCGGATCCGCCCTCCGGTCGGGGCTACCACTCCGTCCCCGCTAGGCTGTGATGGGGGGGCCCTTTCCGCCCCAGCCACCTATTTTCGATCTCAGGCGGCTATTTATGGTGTCACTCAAAAGCCCCGTCGTATTAGTGCCCGACCACGCTGAACACTCTCTTGCAGCAGCTGCTAACAGATGCTCGGGATTCCACCCTTGATATGAACTTTAGATAATGACTGACGGGTAGAATGACAGACAGACCCACCCACCCCCCCCCCCCCACCCCTCCACCCCAAAGTTAATTGTGTTTTAATCACAGGGGCTAGTCCTGGAGAGCTATTGCACTGTCTGCTGTCAATATGATCCTGTTGTCAGTCTGTTTGATGATTGCTCGACTGACCTGCCAGCAGGCGTGGTGACTGGTGGCTCAAGGGAACTTCTGGGACACTCGTATAAGAAGGGGGGCGGGAGTCGGAAACGTGATACACTCATGAAAAAATGTCCCAGCAACGTTCACTTTGTGTATCTGTATATCAAAGGTACATTAGAAACGGAAGAACACAAACCGCTCAGGTGAAAAATATAAAGTGCCGCTGTAGAGTATCCAGTTGTCCAGCAGGGGGCAGTGTGAGCTACGGTAATGCGATTGTTTGTTGGAAGTCCAGTAATTCGTGCATTCGGCATCCTACATCAGACGCCGAAGGAGGTCAAGATCCAGACAAAGGCCCGACGTGAAGGATTTTTCTCATTTGCTAAAATGTTTGCTGAAAGGCAGCCAGGACTCCATTATTTATTTCTGTTTGGCCAGAAGGAGAGACATGACATCAGCGACCACCACTATTCTGTGGAAATCATGAACGATTATAAACGTACACTGAGCTTGCTCCTGTTTAGTCAGACGGATTTGTGTCATCTCTGAAAGGTGGTTTGACTTTAGCTGACGGGAAAGTATGTTAGTGTTGGCTAGTCTGCATTGGCCCCCCCACCCCACCAAAGTTGTGTGTGTTACGAAGGTTCTAACATCGCCGCCGTTTTGCTGCCAATAATTATTTGAATACTTTGCTTTAAAAAAAAAAAAAAAAAAATTTTTAAAAAGCTTTTGGTATGTTGTGTCATTTTAGCCTTGTGCATTTCAGATGACGGTACGAAGCAAGTTTCGTTGTTTTTGGCAGTAAGATTGACAATGCCACTGAGTGCCCGGTTAATATAAAATTCAAATAAGAGCGCAACGTAACAGGTGAGTAGTCCTGCCACTCTGGTTCACTGTCCCGGTGAGGTATGGCTGGGTCATCGAAGCATTTAAGGCAGGGGTGCGCAACTCCGGTCCTGGACGGCGAGTCCACATGCTGGTTTTTGTTCCAACCAGTCACCTCAGTTTCAGTTCTCTGACAGCTTTATAATCTACGCTGATTCACTCCTGTACTTGAGCACAGTTAAATCTTTAGAACATACTTGCAGTCTGCGGATGTAGCTGGTGCTTGTACACATGTCAGGTCAAGATATGATTGACCTAATTAAGTAATTAAGAGCAGAAGTTGGCACAAAATCCTGAAACGGATCAGACCTTGTTGTACACCCCTGATTTAAGGTGTGTGAGACAAAGCAAAAAAGACAAAAGGCCTCGGTAAAATACATTTATGTTATGAATATGATATTGTATACTGTTGTAATCTTGACTTATTCACGAGATTTACCAGGAGTGGCTCTCATTCCTCAAATATAGCTGCTCATTTCAGCATTCGATGTGGTATAGCAGCCAGCAGTCAACTTGGATGTAATTTTGGCCCCAGTGATAACCTTTGGGTAATATTAGTTAACATTCTGTAACATAGGCCTACATTTTCTTATTCCAGTCATAATATTGTCACTTACACCTGCCTCTTACAGGAAGGTGTGAACAAAGGAGCCTGTTCACACCTTTGTCTTCTTGCATATTAATAGTTGTGATCTCCTGCTTGCTGGAGTTTCCAAATCGGCAACAATATTTAAGCAAGTATTATTATTATTATTATTATTATTATTATTATTATTATTATTATTATTAATTGGATTCTGCTACCGGGTATTTTACCTCTCATCATGATACAATATGCATTTTTTTCTGCCAGCCTCTAAATAGCTATGCTGTTGCCGCGCAACCCGTCTTAATGTGGATCTCGCGCGGTTAAGTTCTCTGTTCAGCGGAGACGAGCCCGGGACCGTTAATTACGGCTGCCAGGTGCGCGAATAGATGAGGCGGCCAGCTCGTGAGAGAATGCTGAATGGAGGGTTCTGACGTGGAGCTTTCCGCATCTGGATGTACAAGGGTTAGTGATTTTAACCGGAGGCGAGTGGCTAGATCTGGGAATTGTGGCAGCAACACCTGGCTCTGGTGGTGGGGGTTCTGGCGTGAAATGGCTCCATCTTTTTTTCTTTTTTTTTTTTAGGTATGACATAACATACCTTACTCAAGTGAACAAGGATCCCCCCAAGAGTCAAATGTGCAAATCAGAGTCCAAACCTCCAACCACTATGCAGCACAGTACCTACCAGGCGCCATCCAAACCATGGTCAGAAATGTCAAACCTTGCACAAAATGATACGGTCAAATTAAGCAGAAAGCTCTTCGGTTCTAGTGAGGGTGGACTTAAAATTGTCGGCGTGCAGGTTAGAGAGGGCGGAGCACATGTTGTGGGCTCCGCCCCCAAACCCCCAAACCCCCCCCCCCCCCCCCCTTGTGGGCTCAGCCTGGATCGCACACAGGTGTTTACACACGCATCATATTCTTCTGGAAAATCTCAAGTGCTCCTGTCATCTGCTTGATCCAAAAGCTTTCATAACACCCCTCAAGTAGACGCAAAGGATATCCCAGGGGCTAAATGCTTCTTCTTACACCCTACCATTCTGGGTCCAAGCCTCACTTTCATCTTTTTAAACACACGCTGAAAGTTCTCAACGTTCCAAGGTCCACGGCCTGTCTTTCACCGAAAGATGGTGGCCATGTTCCTGCATTTACAATTTCACGTTTTTAGGCATTTAGCTGACGCTCATACCCAGAGCAACTCACGATCGGCGCACAGAGAAAAGGCACGGATTCATAAATAACCGACATTCCAGGGAGCAATTAACGAGTGTAACGATCAGGCCATGAAACCCTGGCGACAGCTAATCCTTCGTCACTAGAATTAACAAGTGGTAGGGAAGGTAGAGATTAGTTTTTTTTATATAGGTGAATATAGGATAGATAGAAGATGTGAAAGAGGGGATTGGGAGGGAATCAGGGTGGAGAAGAGAAGACTGGAATGGCGGAATGGAGGCCAAGGAATAGCGGATGTTTGTCATCCCTCCGGTCCACGGGTCTGTTGACTCCCCGACTCCTCCCGACTCGATCTGCCTTTAACTTTGGCTCACAGAGAAATGTGGAATACTCGTGTCTATTTTCACCAGCCAAGATTAGCACATTCTGTAATCACCAAAATGAGCTCACCAAACGGAAAGATAAAAAAATATATAATACATTACATCGGGCTGTGCAAGCATTTCCTTTCTGAAGTCAGTGTGATACAAACATTTCTATTTTTATCGCACCCCTTACAATTTACATGTTGGGAATTTAGCAGATACTCTTATAATAGAATGACTAACGCAATTTATATTCTTTTCACACGGTCCATTTACCCTGCTGAATATTTACGGAAGCACTTCAGATTAAGTTTGAGTACCACAGGGCACAATAGCAGTACCCCATACCTAGGAATTACTGCCACCCATTGCTTATGTATTTATTAACCCTTTAAGGCATGAGATCACAAATGTGTGATTATAATGTGCTTACCTGAACATCCTAATGCTAGCCTGACTGTCTCTACAGGCTAACTGAAATCAATGGAGTTCTAGAATACAAACTTAGAATTTTGAAGAAAAAAAAATTCCACGAAACCTGCCCTGCAAACGATTAAACAGGTCCTCGTTTTTCACGATTATTTGTGATTATCTTCAGTATAACCCTTGCATTCAGTTTTTCCTGAAAGGCTTGGGATATGTCTCCCTTCTTTCAGGATGGGAGGAAAATGTCAGGTCTCCACTCTCAGACAGCCATGTGGAGCTGAATTGGGCCTGAATTGGACCTGGAATGTGGAATGCAGTCAGGATTCCGCTCCAGCTGTGAATGTTTGGAAAGGGGTGAAAAACAAGAGGAGACTGCGGACATTTCTTTAGCCTTTCTGAGCGTTTGACTCTCGCGATATCCGAGAAAATCCGGTAACAGGGCAGACGTGTGATCAACACGCTATCAATTCGGTCTCATCAGTGTCACGCAAAGGGGGGTGTTCCTGTAACCCTAGCAACCTTGACACACAAATGTGGGCCGGTCTTGATTTGAAAACACTTTCACATTAGCTCTTGTGAGCAGTCTAGAAGACACATTGCCACATAATAGAACTGATTATGTGACTTGGGAAAACAGATTTTGTCCATTGTGTCAATTAATTTTCATAATTCAAGAGAATTGTTCATTTGAAAAAAAAAAAAAATATTAGATTGCTTCACGCCAGACGAGGATTGCTGAACGCCTTGATTTTACGGGCAAGCAGAAATGAGTTGTGAAAATAATTTAGACAGATGTTCCTGTGTGTATTTGCAGAAGAGCAGAAATGAGCGTTGAGAATAACTCAGAGAGTGCTGTGCGTGTGTGTGTGTGTGTGTGTCTGTGTGTGTGTGCATCCCTGATGCAGAAGTGTGATCAGGCAGAGAGGCTGCAAAATGAACGCGCTGTACTCTGACATTACCAAGCACCACCCACTGGAAGAGGGGCGATTGTAAAAGGCTTAAGAAACCGCTCCAGCCAGACATTCTCGCTCGGGTACAGTGACAGGTACCGATGCTCTTGTTACATTGCACTACATTACATTACAGGCATTTAGCAGACACATATCCAGAGCGACTTACACAGCTTTTTACATAGCATTTTACATTGCATCCATTTATACAGCTGAATTTATACATGCTGAAGCAATGCAGGTTAAGTGCCATGCTCAAGGGTGCAACGGCAGTGTCCCACCCAGGAATCGAACCTGCGACCTTTCGGTTACAAGACTCGTCCCTTACCCGATACACGCCACTGCTGCGACACAGACCCGGGGCGACGTCAGGGGCACAAGCGTAGCCCGGACGTGACCGGGACGGTGGTTGCCAGGGAGTCGTTCTAGTAAGGCTCAGGGGGAGCTGTGCCAAGCTCAGTGAATCACATTAATTCACCTCTCAGGCGATTAATTACCCTCTCAATCCACCCTCCCTCCCCCTCCCCCACCCCCGCTGCCCAGGCTGTGATCAGGCCCACAGCACCAAGTCACATCACCCTCTCTGGTAGAAAATAACACGCGCACATCCCAGTCTTTTTCTAGGCGCTGGGGTTTGCAGGGAAATTCGGATGTAAAATGAAGGAAAACCCCACACACTGCCCTTCGATGCTACCGCTTATTGAGCTGTCTGCACAACGTGTCGACACGCAGGTCATCGTCAGGTGAGGTGTCCCCCTCCCCGTGTTCTCTGCGGTCTTCGTGTTCAGGGATTTGGAGAGGGGGGAGGGGGGGGGTCAGTTTATGAGCTCCGAACCGAAACGTGCGGTTACCGGGATATCCCTGGTTCCAGGCTAGGGGGGGGAGGGGGGTTGGTGTTCGTTATACTTCTACCCAATTAAAATTTCTGTTCGTTTTCATGCTCCCCCGAGGCTGCTGGTTGAAATTCCCAGGCCCAGCGTGAAATTATAAATTATATTATATTACATCTGAGCCCAGGACAATACTATTTACCACGTGTTCACAGACCGTTGGGTCCCCCGTCCCCCAGGCCCCCCCACCCGACCCCACCCTGGTGAAGAGGTGCTCTGGTTTGTGAACAGCAGCCTTGGCTGGAGACTGCAGTTCCGCTAATGATGATTGGACAGTTACGGAGAGCGATCACCGTGACCGGCACACTGCCCTTGCGAGAGAAATTTCTGGAAAGTAGAAGCGTAATCAAAGCCAAGAGACTTGGACTGAAAAAGGCCTTTAAAAAAAAAAAAAAAAGTCCTTAACTCTGCATGGCTTTGATGGATGTACAGTGTTTGATTACATCATCCATGATGGTCCATTTGAGCGCTTCCTTCTTGTTTTTTTATTATTTGTTTGTTCTTGTGTTGGTGTTGATTTGGATCGTCGTTAGTAGCCGTCACCATGGTGGCAGCTAAGCTAGTGGGGATCCTATGATAAACATAAACTTTTGTCTTTTTTACAGTTTTGAGGGAAATATAACCAGGGAATGGTGTAATTGAAAGTCACGTGGAACAGCCCGAACAGATAGCGAAAGCCAAACACGTATGTCTGTCCTTTCACTACAACGCCATGGACCATGTCTCGTCCGCGCGGTCGTTATGTCACTGATGTCACTGAATTCTGGGGGCGGGGGGGGGGGGGGTGTTGCTGAGTGGAGGGGAAGCCTCGCAGCTCTGAAATGGTGGGGGCGGGGCGCTAAGTCACACACTCTTGGGTTTCACAGACAAAGGAAACAAAAAGGACTAATTTCACATCTTTGGCACATGGGGTTGTAGGGGGGGGGGGGGAATCACCACCACCCCCACCCACCCCCCAATAAACAAAGGCCAATAAACTCATTTCCCTGTCGACTTGAAACGCTGTAAATTTGACCCAGTGTTTGTGTGATACAGCTCACTCAGCAAAATTAATTGCCTTCCTCATCACCGCCCCCCCCCCCCCTAACATCCCCTCACCACCCCCTGGTGCGCTAGCTGCAAGTCTGCTTGCGTTTGCCGGACATTTTGTTGTGAAACTTTGTTACCACTATTTTAGTCATGTACAGTGTGCGTTCAGTCAAGTGTGGCAGGAAGAAACACCCACTTCTCGTATTTATTTTGAGAGTGAAAAACACACATTGATTATACATGATAAACCTAACCGACAAAATGACCATCTGATAAGATATTTCCATCTCTTTGTGTTGCTGGTATTTCTTGCAAGGCAAAGCTGGCTGAGGATATGTCTGAGACTGAGGATAATGTTGAGGAGGACCCTGATTATGTGGCATCCTCCTCTGATGATGAGAATGAAGCCTTTGAGATACCACATTCTGACCCTCCTGTTGTTTCTCAACCACCAAAAGACCCTCCTGTCATCTCTCAACCCCCAAGAAACCCCCCTGTCATCTCTCAACCACCAAGAACTTACATGTTCACTTCCAAAAATGGAAAACTACTATGGTCCAGATCCCCAGTTGAAAGACAGGGTAGACTTAGTGCTGCTAATGTCATCAAAATGGTTCCAGGCCCCACCAGATATGCTAGCATGTACAAGACATAAAGTCTGCATCTGAACTCTTCATAACACCATCAATGCAAAAGGATATTCTTGAGATGACAAATTGGAAAGAGCTGGATGTGACCCACTAGCAATCCTATATTGGGTTGCTTATACAATGTATATCCATACTCAGTGTGAAGCATTGTTTATGCGTTCCTGTTTAATAACTTTTGGACAGGTTTAAAAAAAAAAAAAAAAAAAAACATTTATAAATGCATCAAGGTAACCAGCACAGCATTTGTTTTCCAAGCAAAATCACCGTGAAGTTTAGCTGCAGTACAACAGATATGGAATGAGACATGATGACTGGCATTAAGCATTTACAGTGGTTACATCGGAAACATTAAGTGTCGCACGAATGCATTGTTTGGGCATTTAATTGAACCATCACCATTGAAATCTATGTACGTGTCCCGTAAACTCTGTCATAGCCTAATTATTATAGGGCGTGAAAATACCAGCGGTACTTACCGCGGCTCCGCACCGAACCACACCCTTGCATGCCTCTAAGGTCGACTAACTTACGACGCCCATTGACTCTAATTCAGTGATGGCCACACATGCAATGGGGGAAAAGCACGGTCAACTTTATTCTGCTGAATCCTGCAGGCATCTGGCGAGCCGCAACGACAGAGACCAACGGAATATAAAGGAATCTTACCGGTTTTTGCCATGAGTGTTTCATAATAAAACATTATCTTGAAATAAGTGTCAGTGTTATTGGTGTGTGCAGATCAAACCGTGAACACTTTAAGCATCTGCATTATTATGTCATCCGGGGTAGCCTTGCTCCTCCACGCTATTGCAGTGGGCTACTTTTGGGGATGGCTTATTTTTCACAGGGTGGGTCGGTCAGTCGTGGCAACGAGGTACTGAGTACTGAAACGAGATTTAGAGTCGTGTTCTCAAGAAAAGACAAAAGATTTATTCGAGACGCGGCATAAGGAAAAAAAATAACGAGAGAAAAAAATACTTAAGAAGTTCGAGGGTAGGCTAAGCAAGCGGAATCCGCCGGCAGTTGTTACTTCCTCGTCCTGCAGGGAGGATAAAGTGTGACGTCGGCGACTGCTTCGCCTTAGCCCAGCCATTCAGTGGATTCTGTAGCGATTCTGCGGAGGGGAACCTGTCCGGGCAGAGCGGAGCGTCGGCGAGCCAAGCACCGTCTGCGATAAGCTCCGACACGCGCAGGCACGGGACAGCAGAAGCGAAGGAGCGTAGCAAACTTTTCCGAGAAGGGGCGAGAATTAGAAATAATGCTTTGCTGTCCACCCGCAGGCTAGGCTCGGAAGCTTGAGTGCTTGCTGCTGTTTTTTGAAGGACGCGGCGGGTGTCGTGTTATTTTTCCGCTCCCCCCACCCAGCACGGTGTCCCGATTTCATTCCCCCCCTGGAGGATTTGGAAATGTCTTCGCTAAATGTTGACGACGAGCAGAGATGGGTGCCTACACACGTTCAGGTGACGGTGCTCCGTGGAAGGGGCTTGCGGGCGAAAGGCAAAAACGGCACCAGCGATGTTTATACCATCATTCAGGTCGGAAAGGAGAAATTTTCTACGTGTGTGGTGGAGAAGACGACCGCACCGGAGTGGAAGGAGGAATGCTCTTTCGAGCTTCTTCCCGGGGTGCTGGAGGCGGAGGGACGAAACGCGTACCCCGCCGGGAGTAGCGACCTGGTCCTCACGGTGATGCACAGAGCGCTAATGGGTCTCGATGTGTTTCTTGGACAAGCCACCATCCCCTTGGACAAAGTCTTCCAGGACAGGATATGCATGAGAAATGAGTATGTTTGCCTTTTCTTTGTTTTACTGCATACATTACCACCCCCTTACTCAATATCCAGTAGTTGCTAGTTTTGGTGATTATTTGGCTGAGTGGTGTCACATGTGTTACCCCTAGACCAAAACGTGGGGGCTGCAGTCAGGGTTATACAAACTCGCTAACGCTAACTTGTACGATGGTTAAGTATACTAAAAGGAATTGGCGAATAACTTCAACATGCTCTTTTATTTTGCTCATTATAAAACGGGTTTCCCGAACTGTGTAGCCTACTCGCTAGAGATACACCACTTAATGGGGTTTGATCAGCGTGTCAATCTTTTCTCGGTTTTGCAGACACGCCCTCTGCTCTGTCTTGAGAGGGAACGAGGGATACCTGGCTATAAACTGACCTTTCTCAAGCGGATGAATAGACGAGGCCTACCTTGCCACGATCGCAAATATGTCCTCCTCCGGCAGCAACCCCATTTATTGAACTTAATCGGAGCTATAAACCGACTCAATTGTCATAGATTGGCGTAATCGTGGCGTTTTTTAAACGGGCATTGGCATGTGTGCAAACGCAATGGATACGATTTTTGCTGTTAATAATTTGCAACATTGGCATTTGGCAGATGCTCTTAAGCCAGAGCTGTTCAGAAAATGTCGATTGGCGTGAAGCCGACTTTCCTTTTAAAGTTGAACTGCGTTGGAGGTTGCTAGGGATCAACATAAACAATGCATTTCCTACTGCACAGTGCACCACCTACAAGACTATGTCAAGTATTTAACAATGGATCAGTAATTGTAGGTCTCACATTTTGCAGGCAGCTCAGTCTTCATCTCCTTTTAGTCGAGGAGGATGCAGGACTTTGCTGACTGCAGTCTTGCAGGTGGCTATAGATGATGGCTTCCTTTCATGGTACACTGATGTGGTTTTCATGGTGGACTTGACATTCAACTGTTTTTCATGCCAGGTCAACAAAGTAGCTTGTTGCGTGCAAACCTATGGTGCCTTTTCATTTTGCTCATCTCCTAGACATGTACAAACACACATACACCTACTTACACATGTAAGCACACTCGTACACACAGACACTCTTACGTGCACCTACTTACACGTGTACACACACACATACACAATCACATGCACACACACGCTTACCCACACATGTATATGCACTCATCCACGCACAAACTCGCACACATACAAACGCAGTCTGACATGCAAAAACACACACACACACTCTCTCTCACACATGCACATATACACACGCACACACACACACACACACACACACAAAATGAGCACACTGTCTCACTTCTCCTTGCTGGCCATAGCGCATCCTGCCCATAGCCTACGCCCAGATCGCTGCCTCCCCACCCTGTGAAGTTCCTCAGGGGTCTGAGTTGGGTCCTGGAACTGAGACACAGTACAGAGGAACTTGCTAAGATAACACACATACATGTATTACTATTCCTGCATACATTATTAAACCATTTCAGGTTGAACAGATTGCTCTATTCTCCAAGTTCATTCTGCAAGCTCTGTCCTATCCTGTCCCATCGCACATTCATACATTTGTATGCACATGTACACGTGCATGCACACACACACACACACACACGCAATCTAACCACACGCTTCCTGCAAGCTGTATCCTATCCTGTCCTATCACTCATTCACACACTCACATGCACGCACGCCCCCCCCCCCCCACACACACACACACACGTACACAAACACACACAAACACAATCCAACCCCACCTTCCCTGCAAGCTCTATCCTATGCTATCCTATCACATATTTGTACACTTGCATGAACACACATACACACACATACGTACACAAACACGCACAAACACAATCCAACCCCACCTTCCCTGCAAGCTCTATCTTATCCTGTCCTATCACATATTTGTACACTTGCATGAACACACACACATACACACACACACGTACACAAACACGCACAAACACAATCCAACCCCACCTTCCCTGCAAGCTCTATCTTATCCTGTCCTATCACCTATTTGTACACTTGCATGAACACACACACATACACACACACACGTACACAAACACAATCCAACCCCACCTTCCCTGCAAGCTCTATCTTATCCTGTCCTATCACCTATTTGTACACTTGCATGAACACACACACATACACACACACACGTACACAAACACAATCCAACCCCACCTTCCCTGCAAGCTCTATCTTATCCTGTCCTATCACCTATTTGTACACTTGCATGAACACACACACACACACACGTACACACGTACACACACCGTCCAACCCCTCCCTCCCTGCTTTGCTGTGGTGCGGGCTGAGGTTCAGATCTATAGATCTGTATCTCGTCACGTGACATTTAGCGGATCGGCTAGTGAGTCCGCGCATTCTTCACCACAGCGGATGCTGCCCAGGTCCATCAGGAAGTGACGGGAATCCAGATTCCTTTTTTACCGCGGAACGATCAGGATCCCCTCACTGCCCTTTCTGCCTGTACAGACCCTATGAGAAGCTCATCTTTTGTAACACGCCCTAAGATTTGTGCAACCGGTGTTCCTCATTTAAGCCTCATCCTGCTGCTCCCCGGTCGCTCCGCTCGAACCACGAGCGTTTGATTCTGTGGGGTGCTGTCGTCCTTTAGTTGGGTCCGCCCTGTTTGCCAGAAGATGTCTGGGATCTGCACATGCTGGGGCCAGAATATGCCACTCGGCTTCCTTGTTCCTTTGAAATTCGGTTGGTTGATTTCCAAAGCTTGTGCTCTTGCAGGTGATATATTTGTGAAACTAGAGCATGGGCACAGTCGAGGATTCCAGTTGGGAGGGGGGATCACACCGAGATCACACTGCAGGGAAAAGTTTGCAAGGCGACCGTTGCGGGGACAGCCACTACTACAGTGGAGGAGGCGTGTGTGGGCATTTCTCTGAAACCCTTCGCGAATTTTCCTTTCGGTGTGGGAAGTATTTTCAAGGTTTCCATTTTCTCGCAAATTTGTTTGAAGTACTTTTCAACTAGAGGAAATGACCTTAGAAACGCGACACGTTAAAAGTTTTTTTTTTTTTTTTCTTCTTCGCGTTTCAGAGTGCAGGTGTAGAATTTCCCATTGGACTGGCCTGCTTACCCAAGCGTTTCTGCAGTGATAGCCTGGCTGTTTATCAGCCAGCATTTCAACCCCCCCTACATATGCTGGAGCGACTGGCTGCAGGAGGTCCATTCCGTATCAGCCTGCTCCGGTCCAGGTTTTCCCAGCTGCCCAACAGATGGGTTTGACAGGCTTTTTGGCAGTCAGTTTATTTTGAAATGGACAAGAGGTATTTTGAACCTGGACGGCGTCACAGTGCTTTTGCAGTGTTTGCATTTGAGTGTGAATTCCATATTCACAGGAACCACCCTCCCCCCCCCCCATTCTCCCCCCCACCACCCCAAACATATCTCCTTTCTCCCCTTGCTTCCACAAAGGTCAAAAGTTTTGTTTCAAGCAGTTTGAGTAGAATTGGGCTGTGCTCTGGTTTCAGCTCTTCCAGTTGAAACCATGAGTTGAAGTCCACACCAAAGCAGATCCACCCTCGTTTAAGGTCTGCACTCAAGTTGCAGGTAAAGATTCAACTTTTCAGATTTGCACCGCGGTGTTAAAATGCTGGTGGGGTCTCGCACGCCTGACACTAGAACCTGGGTTTCCAACAGGGAATTCCACAGAGATATTGGGAAGAATTATTTCACGCGGAATAGCCTGCCAGGTCACGTAGTAGAGGCAGGCACTCTAGGGATTTTCAAGACCAGGCTTGATACGGTGTTAGATACTATCTGGTCTGTAGGTAATCAGAGGTACACTAGGTACAGTTTAGTCAGGAAAATGCTGAGCACTGTTGGGCTGAATGCCCTGTTCTTGTCATTATGTTATGTTTTGTTGTGTTATGTTCAGACTGTTAATCATTAATAATAATCATTTTATTCATTATTGTCGCACCGATTTACGCTTCTCATTCATGCACTAGATTATCTTTAAGCGCGATCCTTAGGGCTGGGGAGAAGGTATTTGGATTCCTGTCTGTTCCTGTTCCTTGCCTGTCTGTTTTGATCTAAGAAATTTATCAATAACAAAAATTTTATCGCCACAAAAGAGGACGAGGCGAGGCAGTGCGGTCCCTAGAACCGAGCTCACTGGACCCACGTTCGGGCCTTTCAGAGAAAAGGACCAGAATTATCCTGAGGAAACCCAGAGTGCCCCCCGTGTCGGAGGCGAAAACACTGTTTTCTCCATGTCACAGTGGTGTGAAGTTCGCAGGACTGGTCCAGATTTCCGCTGAGCACTGTGACCCCTTTCAGTGCCAATGTCCCGTCACGGGGGCCTTCTTGAGTAACGGTTGTGTGCAACATGGCGGGTAAAGGTTGTGTGCAACATGGCGGCTTCGAGGGTGTGCTGTGAAATCTTCGTTTTAGAACTTGAATTACCACCATTACCATTACTGTGGTGGACTGAACATCTCTGTATCACATTTTGCAGATTAGATCCCACTTTCCGGTATCTGCTTTTTGGCTCCTGAGTGATGTGTGATCACTCGTTTGTTCTCATGTTGAATTGAAGGCCCCCGTGTGTTCAAAAATACGTCTGAGAAATGAGATTAGTTCCAGGTTTTTAGCCAGTTAGACGCAGAAGACCGATGATTGCTTGTACATGCTGCATGATCGGTGAACTTGTGCTTTACTGAGTAACTGCAATTTAGCGCTTCCGTGATTATCTGTACTGTTCTCGTTTGACTGTGTAGTTCACGCGCTATCTTGTACGGTATCTCGTGACATTTTTTATAATTTTTTTTTTTAAGCCGGAGATTTCTTGACCGTGTTTGGCTTTACCACTGTTGTCCCTGATAGCAGGGCTTGTGTTAGTTTATGTGCGTGCGTGTTCACGGATGAAGCCCAGGTCTGTTGGGGGGGGTTTGTGACGGGCGCTGGTGTGACCGTTTGTTTCCTGTGGTGCAGTGTTGCAGAACAGTGCGATTACTAAATCTGGGCTTCCTGGACACTAAAGTGTGTCAGTGAGTTTGTGTTTGTGCAAAGTTCTGTCTCCATCCACTTTAAAGATGAATTAATCCAACCCCCCCAACCCCTCCACAAGGCTTCCACTTTAAAATGGACAGCAACTAGTTCGCGGCCAAGAAATGAGTTTCCTCTAACTGATGAGTCAAAATGTGGAGTAACAACGAAAACCAGAAGGCCCTTTGGTCCTGGATTTTGGTTGGCCTACATATGCTCATATGCTACTCTAGTATACTGTATACTGTACGAGAATAACAAGTGAGATGTTTTCTGTCTCAAGCATCAGTTAGAGATTCATTCACAGTACTTCATTTCTTTAAAACTATCACAAATATAGGTTTTTGGCATTAAGAGTTGCGTAGTATCTTAAGAGAACACAACCTTCATTAAGAGCCTTAAATGTTTTTCACATTGTTCTTTATTTTTAACAGTGTCTCTCTGGCATATTTGCTGTTAGGTTGGTATGTCCCTTTGTTTTTGTTTTTTTAATAAATGATTGCTTCCTCAGTAAAAATACAGAACTCATTCAAAAAAATGTTTTGAGTGTTTTGAATGTAACCCACAGAGTGGCAATATAAACTTGCCGCCTCGGCCCCCCCCCCCCCCCAAAAAAAAATCACTCCTGTTCCGCCCAAAATAAAAAAAGACCCATAGCTCTCTCTGCATGGCAGTCTCTCTCTGTCTGACTGTGTCTCTCCTGTCTCAGTGTATTTGTGCACTGTATTACAGAGCAGGATTTCAGAGTCTTACAGGTGCCAATGCCTCGCCAAGGGAGAGTCAATCGTCCATTTGTAATATTTATGGAGATTGGTTTGTAAATTACCGGCCGTCCCCTGCTTTTCGGTTTTGTTTGTTCCCGAACCGCAGCCCCTATCGATTGTCCTCTTTTTTTCTCCCATTCTGTCTGGCCGTGCAGTCAAACATAGACTTTCTGGTTCCATGGAATGTTTTTTCTCATGGGGGGGGGGGGGGGGCGGGCTGATGTGGGACGCGCCTGCTGCGAATCACAGCGCGTTTCAAGCGTCGCCTTCGCCAGGGCGTCCCAGAGGCCAAATGATGGAAAAATCTGTCCAAGTCTGTGTGTGTGGGGTGGGGGGGGGGGGGGTCTCCCCCCTGATTCGAGTGAACGGTGCTGGGACTAGGGCGTTAGGTCAGTGGGTCTCTTGGATCAGAGTCTATCCCCCCCCCCCTGCCCCCCCGCCCTCCGCCCCCCACCACCTCAGTTTAGAGGTCACTCATGGTTCAGTAACCTGGGAGGTCCGGAAGACCCACTGTGCAGTCCGGAGATCCACAGTCTCATCTGCGGGAGAATAAAAGTCATGCAGGGTTTGGTTTCACTTGCATGCGCATGAGTTACAAGAGCATTTGCATGAGTCTAAAACCCCGTACGTGCAGGGGTGGGGGGTAGCCGGGTGGGTGGGTGGGGGGGGAGGGGTACATATGCCATAAGTAAATTACTATTAACCACAAGCAAATTACATCATCATAGGTATAACTCATACCATTCAGTTTTCTCTATTTTCATGAGCAGTTCATGACCAGAAGTGATTGGATTGTGGTAATGATACAGTGCACTGCACACGATGTAAGAGGTGACCTTTCTGTGATTTTTTTTTTCCTACATGCCGCCGCCACCACTTCACACAGACATTAAAGTTTCCTTGATCTCAGTGCAACTGTACAGTAGGAACTGTACTGTACTGTACAGTGTGTGTGTGTGTGCATGCGTGTTGGGTGTGTGTGTGTGTGTGTGTGTGTGTGTTTGTGTGTGTGTGTGCATGCGTGTTGCGAGCGCGTGTGAGCCGTTTCAGACCTGGTCCAGTTGCTTTGCTGAGAGATGGCGAGAGACTGCAGCCAAAACCGTGTGTTGATGGAATTAAACCCACAATTGGTCTTTTGTGCCCTGGACTGCTTGCGAAAAGGTTTTGTTTTCAGCAATCTTTGAAATAATTTGAGACGTATCTTTGTGCGGAACAGGCCTGAGTTTATGCAGTCCTGGGTAGTTTTGTGTTATAATGGAGAAAATGGCATTTCTGATTTCGCCTTGCATAAAGTTCGCTGCCTGTGTTGTTTTCCAGTCTCAGTCACGAGTTTATGACTTGGTAACCCAGATTTACGGAGACACACTTTTCACACTGGAATTCCACAGTTTGACAGCCTTACAGCCTACTCAAGTCCTGGGCGACTGTTGATCTAAGCTCCATGCCTCCCGAGAATAGTTTTATCCTGTTTGTTTGATCCTTACTGCCTTTTATGGAAACAACTTTTTATTAATTTGTAAAATCACAGTATATGTGAATGTTTGTGTTTATGTATGTATAATTGAATTCCTGATTGGTTTTTGTAATTGATGAACTCTTAGAGCTTTAATTATTGCCACCCTAAGATTCTTTTCGGTTCTGTTGTCATGGACATAGCTTGTTTTAGGTGCTTAAACAGCTATCGGTTAGATCTAATTTCAACCAGTTTAAATTCATTAGCAACTGAGTAAGACTGAGTGAAAATCAATCCACTGCAGCATTAAAGATAAATGTGGGCTGTGTGGTTAACCCAGATGTTGTGGTGTTCACAGCTGTTTGTTTTGCTTCCTGACATGTGCGTCTGTCTGAACCAGTCCCGGGTCAAAGGTCAAACACACCCTTCAGTTTCCTGTGAAATCTGAAAAAACAATCCTGCAGAAGACACTCAGAGAATTGCCAAGAAAACAGGTTGCTAACCAAACATCTATACTCATATGAAAGAGGGATTTATTTCCCCCTGAATAGTTGTGAAACTTTATTTATTTATTTATTTATTTGTTTGTTACAGCTGTCAGTGATCGGCAAGAATTGTTTTTTTTCCCCTGGTGATTATAGTGTTTTTAAAATAATTATTAGGCTCTCATCATGAACGGAGAGCCACAATAGCGGATTGCTGTCCACATTGAGAGCGTGTTATGGTTAGTGTGTTTGGCCAGTTCTAGGACACTGTCAGGTTTAGAGGGTTTTCTTTCGCATAGAGGTGCGAGTTTGAACCCCGCCCAAACCCCCCCCCCCCCCCCCCCCCCACCGCGCAGTCCTTTCGCAATCCGCCCACAGATACGGCCACCGCTTTGCCTGCCACGCCTGCCTCGCCCAGGGATGGCTGGAGGGCTCGCATTCCCTCCTGCTGTGTTACAGCGCACAGAGAAATGCCCCAAGTGCAGCAGGACTCAAATGTAATTAAATAACGGGGGGGCTGAGGCCTTCAAAAATTGCATGGAAGTACCTTTGTGTGATGTAACTTCCCTTGTTTTCCAGCACGTGAGGTCGTGTTGCATGTATGCCTTGTTCCATGCCTTCTATCTTAGCCAACCACAGGGAGATGGCTTATTTAAAACTTGGCGTCTACAACCTCCGTAAACTCCACCCCTTGAAGCAGGTGTTAGCGAACCTGAGCACTGGAAGGTGTCTCAGCTGGGGTGCGAGCCCTGAAAATCTCTGAGTCTGTTCTCCTCTCCTGTCCCGCAACAGTCCTGTCCCGGGCTGTGGGGGCGGGGGGTGGGTTTAGGGGGATGGGGGCTGGGCTCTTGGGGTGGGGGTGGGGGGGCAGACGCCATGGTTCAGGTTACGGGCGGATCATTGTGGGAGAAAGCCTATTGATCCGATTGAATCTGCTGAGCAGAGCAAAGGATTTTATAGCCTGGGGGGCTGCAGAAATAGAGCTCCTCCATCACAGCTGTCATTCAGTCATCTGCCCTGTGGGGTGGGTAAAGCTACCTTCACACACACACACGCACACACCTCACACTGCATATCAAACACACACACACATATTCACACGCCTTGTTTACCCCTAATCGTGTCCAAAGCATTTTCTATTTTGATCATTTTTACCAGTATTTTTTTTTGGTGAACATTTGTGGTGTTCTAGGTTTCCCATGAGGCCAATTGCTGATCTTTTTCACTTTATAAATGTCACATTATTTCAGTCTCAGATCTCAGATCAGAAAATAAATAGTCAAGCTGAAAACATTTAAAGTTCAAATTTATGTCCAGTACCAAGAGTCATTTAATGGTCAAGTCTTTATCCTAAAATAAATAAAACAAAAGTACAAATCCGGGAAAGGACTTGTTACAGAAAAGGACTGTAACACACACCACCCTGTGTTAAGTTAAATATGCTGAAAATGTGCTAGCTGACTCACTGGATGATAATGCTCACATTTTTATGCTCAGTGCTAAGTGTGGACACTAGCTGAGTCAGAGCGTTCGGAAGTGTGTCTGAAACCGTAACATGGTTATAAAAATGCAAGAGTGGTCTGGATCTCACTGTCTCTCGGTTATATATAGGCCAAGGAAGACTTGCCGGCATTGGCTGCGTGGTGCGGCTGATTACTATGCGTCTGAGTGGGGGATGGACTGAGTGTCTCCACCAGCACCTGGTCACCTGCGTTCGTTAAGCCTGATAATTAATCCAGGTATGTAGTTAAGGGTTCAGACGGAGAGAAAAACCATAGAGAAATCCTCTAGTACTCCAGGACTGAGGCCCTCCTGATTTTGCAGCAGGTCAAAGGATGGTTGATGGTGACCGCTGTCTTCCGTCTGAAGCCCAGTTTGTGCGCGGGCTCTCCGCACCTTCGAACCTGTAACCTGTCGTTGAGATGAAGACTCAAACTCAAGTTACTGTTAGAAATAATGGACCACCTCAGCAGATGTCATGCTGAATTACTGGTGACATCACAAGTAAAGGTTCATGGTACTGGTTAGGCTGAGATCTTGCATTATGGCTTTAGCTGCCGCTCGAGAGCCATTGATTGGCGCCTTTTTTTTAAGAAGTGGGAATGAGTTGGGATTGTGTATCTTTTGCAGTTATTGCTATTGTTATTTTTCAGGTCTCTAAGCATAGTCTTGAGAGGATCATGCTGGATGTGCGTCTGTTAATTCTGTTGGGATTCCCACGATTTTGTGTGAATTTGGTTAATGTGCTGAACCCAGGTAGTCAGAGGACATGCTAATGTTGGCGTTGTTTGTTTGTCTTCATTTGTTTTGATCAGCCCAGCCAATGAGTTTTTTCCCACATGGAATGTTTTGCAGGGAGCTCATTTACATACAGGCAGCAGTAGCCAATGAGCTTTGAGTAGGACGTGGCTGTCTCTCTGGCAGAGCAGCACGAATCACGATTGCATCTGGATATCACCTGTCACTCATTCTCCTAGCTCCACCCACTCTCTCTCTCTGGAAGGGAGGTGTCACAGGAGAGAAAACTGTACCTTCCGGTACTCTGGCACTAACTCCTGATGTTTCAGTGTGTGTGTCTCCACAAGTTCTTCAGCACTGCAAGACTTTAGGCCGAGATTACCCCAGTAACCTCTCGGTCGCTTTCCAGTTTATGGTGCTCTGAATGCTTGGCTAATTGGGATATTAGTGTGGCCTGTTCCTTTCTTCCATTTACTGGCTGCAGCCTGAGATTATAAGGGGAATGAATGCTATTGGTTTACGCAAACCTGCAACACACACTCGCCTTCTTTCTGTTCTCCTGCTCTCTAATTTACGTTCGCATCATTTGGCAGACGTATCCATGCATTATTTGGCAAGTCAGAAGCTCTTGATGCAACACAAAACATCTTTGAAGCAGTCTCTCTCTCTCTCTCTCACTCTCACACACACACTATTTATCCTTTCTTCTCTTTCTCCATCCCTCTCTCCCCTTGTCCTTTATTGTCACGGAACCCCAGTGTAGTCTGCAGGCATCTGGTTGAGTCATGGTCCAGAAGAGTGCAGGGAAGGTCTACATCCTGCCTTGTTAATCGGGGTGCTGCATCGCTGAGAGATAATGAGCTCCCATTGGACCGGGCGGTTCCATCTGGCATTCTGCCTCGACCAATGGGAGTCCAGCAGCTCTGGAACCCGTGGTGATTGCAGATGAGTTCAGTGCCCAAATTCCCACTAGGCTGGGTCCACACACACACACAGCGCCTCCCCTCGCCCCCCCCCCCCCCCCCCCCACGATCCTCTTCTGTCTCTTCCATACGCTGTGCTTTAGAGTCGCGTTTCCCAAAAGCTATTCAGCCCTCCACCCTCTTAATGAGCCGATAATTTTTTTTTTTTTACCCCAAAATGTAGCCTTGTCCAGTATGCTCATCCTGTTATGGCACTGCTCCAGTGTGTGGGTGGACCCCACGGTCTGGTGTCGAATCCCAGAATCCAGTAGTTGGCAGACCCTCTGCTTTTCCTGGCTTGGTCCAAGAGGGTTAAGAGTAGCTTCTGTGGATTGTTGTGGATAGGCACTCCGGCCAGCATTTGCATGTGTTGTTGTGTAAGGACAGAAAATTTAAACCAGTGTTTACACCCACATTTAAAGACAGACTCGCGGCACAGAGTCCGTACATACCAAATAGTTTGAGGGGGGAAAAAAACATCATTCGTTCTTCCTAGTTTTGAGTTGTTGTGGTGCGACTCAGTCTTGGTCCCACAGAAAGATTGTGCTGTTCACTCAGTGGTGTCTCTTTCCACGTGGTTCCAAGTCCAATTCAGTGCTTTTTTTATACTCTCCTGAGCGATTAGCAGCTCTGTGGACCAGCAGAAGCGCTCACAGCCAGTTGTGGTCATGGCAGTGCTGTGAAAAGGAGACTCTGGTTAACCTCCATTTTATATTAGTTTGAGAAGAAGCGCAGTCCGCAGCTGCGAAAAACTGCAATTTTGGGTTTGTGTTTCCTGTCTCGTCGTCTCATTTTGGGGAGCCAGCATCTGCTTTCAATCTTTCGCCGCTGTCCCGCAGCCGGTAGAGAAACGGGGGGGTCCGTCCCGCCGCAGATGCACTTCCCGCATCGTGACGTTGGCAGGGGGGGGATGGAACATTCCGGAGTCGCCGTTCCTCCGCTGCGGGGGCGGGGGTGCGTTGCGGGGGCGCGTTCCCCTGCGTCTGCAGCGGCACCGCTCCCAAAAATCGGGACGGGGGACACCCCCCGCAATCTGGACCGAGCCAGAACCAGACGGGCCAGCAGGTCAAAAACACAGGCCTGAGTGCAGCTTCTGAAAAACAGGCGACTCGCAGTAATCTTCATTCCGTGTGTGTATGTGTGTGTGTATATATATATATATATACACATACATATATATATATATATACACATACATATATATATATATATATATATATATATATATATATATATATAGCATATTTCCAGGTTGTGCTCACTGGTATGATTTGCACAATCAGGATTTTTCCGTCCCCAGGTGCGATGGTCTGGCAGTGCAGCTGCAAGGCCTGAGCTGGATTAATGTGTTTGTGTTCTCGGCCGGCCTAGAGATTGAAACAGCAGTTTGCAGGTGACCCAATCTGCCTTGTTAGTTTATTTATTTATTTATTTTTTGTGTGTTTCTCTTAGCTTAGTTTTTATAGCCAGATGTTTTCTTAACTAAATCCCATTTTGGAACAGCCAGTGACGTCACTGTAATGCAGTGTTTATGGATGTTAGCTTTGCGCTAAAACAGGGACTTAGCTTTGTGCTGATGCAGGAACTGTTAGCTTTGGGCTAACACAGGAACTGTTAGCTTTGTGCTAATACAGGAACTGTTAGTGTTGTGCTAATGCAGGGACTGTTAGCTTTGTGCTAACACAGGGACTGTTAGCTTTGTGCTAACACAAGGACTGTTAGCTTTGTGCTAACACAGGGACTGTTAGCTTTGTGCTAACACAAGGACTGTTAGCTTTGTGCTAACACAGGGACTGTTAGCTTTGTGCTAACACAAGGACTGTTAGCATTGTGCTAATGCAGGGACTGTTAGCTTTGTGCTAACGCAGGAACTGTAAAAGTTGACAGTGCTGAACCTCGCCTTCCGCCACATCTCTGCAGAAGACGGTAGACACTGGACCTGATTACGTAACTGTACCCCATGGGCAGTTCCTCAGCGCACTCTAAAATAAGCTTATACCTAAATCTGCTTGTTATTTTTCAAGGAATAGCGAACCTCACCAATCTCCAAAATGGTTTTACTAATGGTGTATTTGACTCATCTTTTCTCTTGAATTTTTTAAAAATGACATTTGTCTTATTGAAGGTCTGTTGTTGGTAACAGGAGGCTGTGGTGCTGTCAGCATTGCTGTGCTGTACAAGAAAATCCCCTTTAAAGTGCCTTTTATAACCTCTCTGACAAGAAAAGTAAAAAGTATTGAAAACGAAACCGCCAGCAAGCATAAATCAAAACTCTTACAAAAGGGATGCATTCCGGGTCAACCATAGACGACTGAGAAGACCCGTCGCTGGCAACCTGAGGAAAGAGAGAGAGAGAGCGAGAGAGTGACGGAGAGACGGAGGAAGAGAGAGAGACAAATGAATGAATCAGCTTTGTCTGCTTACTCATAAAACCTCTTTGAACTTCCCACTCTCTGATTTTCTCAGACGGGGGTTTCCCGCCCGCCCGATGCCTGTCAGTCGAGTGTTTTATTTTACACCTGCACGTTCTCTGGATGATTTGAACTCGCCGTCATTTATGACCCCAAATGAGGTTCACTGTCGTGTTCTTTTATACTCTACCCACAAAAACTGCTCAGATCAGCTGAAGCTGAGGGTGGAAACGTTCCCCTTCCTCAGTTTCCACAGTCAAAACAAGTCTTCTTTCCATATTAAAATGGTTCTGAGATGAACAGTCACCGACTGAACGAAGTTCATGCCGTCCCAGTCGGGTTGCTCCACTTGCAAGTATCTCGCACACGACTAGCCTGCAGTTGAGGTGTTTTAATTGGGTGTTTATTTATTTGCACGTATCCAGTTAAAAATACAAAAAAGATTTTGTGCTTTTCTCTGTTTGGTGCTGTTTGGACCTGTGGACCCCATGTGTCCTCGTGTGTCTGTTTGGAGAACCTCTCACATTCCACAGAGATCTTTCTGAATTCCTCCGGTCGTAGTTCTCCTGACTGGCCCCCCGTCCTCACCCGCAGCGAACTGGCTGCCCTGCGTGTGAGGGTGTGGAAACCGTGGCGGACTAGTTTAAGAGACGGCCAAGTCACTGTGAGAGTCGAACTGTGTGCGTGTTCACTGTGAGAGTTGAACACACAAACACACACACAAACAAGCAGATGGGCACATGCACACACAAACGCACACGCCATGCTCATATGAACACACGTACACTTGTACACACGCACACCAGTACATTCACACTCACATACGCACACACACTCACACTCTCACACACACACACTCACACTCAAACACACATACGCACACGCACTTACACACACACACTCACACACATACACACACACATTATACACACACACACACACTCACACTCACACATAACCCACTTGTCAGGTCTCAGTCACACATTGCAAAAGACATTACTGAGAAAGTCTCGGTTCTCAGGCATTAGAGGACATTACAGGACACTGGGCCAGAGGTCAGTCCCACATTACAGGAGTCCTTTGCGGTCCTTCGCACTACCTGTTAAACAGTGAGGGTCTGACACTCCAGGAAGTTTCCACTGACTGCAGCAACCCGTGAACACATTTCTCAGACGGCCAGCTGTTGGCCGGGACGATTCGGGGACGATTCGGGGTGGCACCACGACCCTGGCGAGCAGAGTGGGCGCGCGAACTTTTCCGGTTGAGTCAGTTAGCTGGAAACAGCCCGGCGCAGCCGCATCATTACGAAACTGTCGCAAGCTCGTGTTATTTTAAAATTTTAACTGTGAATTAACAGCACAGGTTGTTTAGCTGGGAGCTTATGCTAGAAGCAGTGGTTGAAGGTAGAGTGTGATATTTTAGACTTGTACATCCAGGAGCATTTTACATTGTGTGTACAAATGTGTTCATCATCACCACTTTCTTGTCAGATGGTTTGGTAATGCATTGCATTATAGGATGCATTGTATAAAAGAATGCATTCCTCACCAGATGAATCATTTTACTGAGAATTACACACAATTTGATGCATGAACGTACCTGTCCGAGTTGCACCGAGCTGAACGTGCTTTAACATGCGTGCGTCTTGTGGTGTTTGTGCATTTTGTATCACGATTACTGAGCAATGAAATGCCAGTGCAGTGAGATGCCCAGGCTTGCGTGTGGAAACATGCTCTTTGTTGTTGTCGTTGTTGGCTTTCAGTGTCTCCCCTTGGATGCTAGTCTTCGAGTTGTTTGGTAAGTGCAGTTTGTGACCTGTACAGATTAGGCCCGTCTGCATTGTCTTTGGGTCGGTTCTTCCGCTGTTTGAATTCGGATAGCTATCGATAAACCCGATTAGCGTCAGCCGTGCAGGTTCTTGGCTGCCCTGTGAGGAATGGCTATACGTTTTGTTAATTTTTACACCTAAAGGTTAATGCAGCAGTGAGCTGGATAAGAAGGCACCCACAGATCTCTGCATCTTGACTTGTATACGTGAGCTTGCTGGGATCGTTTTGGGCTGCCTCCATCAATCGAGCCAGAATGGAGCTGTGCTCGCTAAGCATGCTGGGTAAATCTTGCACTGCAGTTGAGAGTGAGGGAGTGAGAGTGTGTGTGCTTTTTTGCCATGTCATTCAGGATAAAATTCCTTCTGTGCTGTGCTCTCACAATGACACTAGGAACATACATGCAGGTTTTTAGAGAATTATGCAGTCCTATCCAATCCGGTGTGTGATCACATGATCTCTGTGTCTTTGCAAATGAAAATATGTAAATTGATTTATATTTAGAGTGTAAGTTTACCTAAAAATCTTAATTTTACATAGACAGTGTTCATTTAGAAATGCATTATGTGAGATGGTAGTTTCAGGAAGCTAAAATAAAGGTATTTTGATTGGGTTTCACTTGAATAACTCTTCATTATTCAGATCTGAGAAACAATCTGTATTTAGTGTTGTATTCTTATGACAATTAAGATCAAGGATAACAACACTATATAAAGTTGAATTGTGGCTAAATATTCTTCTTCAACTATACTTACTGTGTGCTTGGAAGTTTGTTCATCTCAAAGATGAGCATCTTGTCTCTGGTATTTACGTTTTCGTCAACAGTTTAATTAGTACACTTCGAATCAGTTCATTTTAATTCCTGGAATAATTCTTGCAGCCCTATGTATAGAAACGGGGGGAAAAAATGGAAAGGTCATGTTGGAAGGCGATTGACCTGCATTTGGGTTAAACTGTCAGTTGGTTTTCAAAAACTGGCAACATGTTGGTGGAAAAGCTGTCACGGCCGCAAATTTCGCCGAGGTTGAAATATTATCGGAGCGTTCACAGATGGCGGTTTTTAGCGATGTCACCGGAAGACTTTTTCCGCTGCCTAATTGGCAAAGCTTGTTTATGTAAATCACTTTCGAGATGTCTGTTGTGACTTACTTTTTCGATCGTGATTTGTAAGTTGGCCCACACGTTGTTGAAAACAGGCATTTGCCGTCAATGTAATTAAACGTTCATTTACATTTTACGCTCTCTCTGGTGGTTTAGAATAATGCCAGATTGCAGTTAGTCTGTGGGGTTAAGCTCACTTCTCATTGGTGAGAACAGGGAGTGGGTGTGACTACCAATCTTCACTGGCCACACCCGTCACTCCTGATTGGTTTAGCGTTCACTTCTCATTGGCCAAGCTATCGTATGTTACAGTTTTTGTTCTCACCGCCAGTTTGAAACGTAACAGGCCATTTCTGTGTTATTTATTATTGTTCATCTGGTAATTATTTTGAATGTATTTTGCAGTGTTTTTTTTAGAAATATTTTTGTGAAATCTTATGTCCATAGCACATTTTCGTCATGCTGAATGATGCACACAATTTTGCAGCAGCTACGCTCTGTGCAACGTTTCTCTCTTTTGAGATCTGACTCGATTTGAGTTCGTATTGACAGTGAGTCCGGAAAAGCTTTTAGCTTTTTTTTTAGGCGTCCAGTTGTCCCGGGCGGAGTTGCATTCTGATAGGACCGCAACGCGTGGGCCCCCTTTCCTCTCTGCCTCTGCAGCTTTTGGTTTCGCATGCTTATTCCTCGCCCCTTGCTGTTAAGGAGGCCAGCGCAGGCAATGCCGATGTACCCCCCCCCTCCCCCTTCCCCACCTTGGCGTGGTAACTGCATTCCACTCTACATTCCAGATGTGGTAAATTTGACCACGATCTAAGGGAAGGTTCATTACGTTTGCTTGTGTGTTTATTAATTTGCAAAGGGCCTGTATAATGAAAACAGTAGATGCTTAAATGAGCAAATGGGCTATTTACTTTAAAATACAACGGTTTGATGAGCAGATGGTGGATGGGTATGAAGTGCATGTGCCTCAATGAAGGAAAATTAATGCTCTTATGATAAATTCATGCATCCTAGAGATCCCAACTCAGGCAGCATGCTGGCTGGGGTGAGTGACTGGTGACTGTACGGGGGTGGGGGATGGGTGGGATTTCGGTTGCTCAAGTTCCCGCCAAATCCCCACTGACTGGGAAAGGTAGCGGTCGAGAGGGTTTTGTTTCACTGTACTGTCACCACAACCCTTGAGAGAAGAAACGGCCATTTTCCTGAGATCTCTGAGGCGATCTTTGCCTTTCGCCGTCTTTTATTTGATTAAATTAAAATATAAAATCCTGAAAAGTGACGCCTCCCCCCTCGCTTGTTTAAGGCCATGTTGGAGACGTTCTCTGGCTGGACCGGGGCCCTCTGGTGGCCTGTTTTTTCAGCATTCGGCCCTGCCGATGACACGCAGGCATGAGCATAAAGGAATGCACCGAATTTGGCGTTACTTCAGAAGATCACACGCTCCGCGGGTTGTCTGTGGGTGTGGGTTGGCCTGCGGCCCATGCCCCCTGGACAGGAAATGCCGCTCGCGCACAAATCCAGACCTGTAGGTTATCTCACAAAATGGCAGCATGAATTTGTTTAACCCTTAAATGAGTGTGCGAGTTCACAGACATTTGATTAGAATGTTCTGTAACTGAACGTTCTAATGCTGATGTCACAATCACTACCGGCAGCCGAAAGCAATGGAGTTCTAGAACACTGGCTTAGAATTTTGAAAGAGCACTCCAAGATACCTGTTCTTCAGAGGGTGTAGGCGTGATGCAGTCCTGAATTATAATGTTGCGGAGAGAAACCTGTGCATTATAGCGTAGGCCGATAAGAGGTGGGCCCAGCAGCGGGCTTTGTGGGGTCTTGCTAATGCCTCTCCACTTTTAAATGTGTGACTTTTGCATGGCTGTCGTGCATTTTGTTTTGCATTCTGAAAAAGCAGGACTATGTCGTATATAAGGGGTAGTGTGTTACATACCAACATTTTCGTGATTGAGCTTCAGTAAAAAAAAAAATAATAATCTTAATGTCTCATTTCCAGGCTTGCAATTTCATCCATTACTCATTTAAGCTGGGATGTGATACGTCCATCATTTCTGTTCAGAACTACAAGTTCATTTCCACCACACGTGGCTGCAGTACATTTCCTGGGTGAATACCACTCATTTTTGTCTGCTCACTTGTCCCATGGGATGTACTAATTCTCTGCCATCAATGAATAGACTTGTATAGCCTGACTGACGGCTGCATTGCTGAGGGAAGTGTTACCGCTTTTGAGGTTTTAATTAAAGTAGCTACATGTTGGTTTTATGCGGAGCTTGTCTCTTTTGAGACTGTTATGTAAAACTCCTCTCCGGCTCAGCTGTAGCCCCCATCTCCGCGCATCTCTGCGTGCAACAGAGGAGCCAAAGTTTTCGTTGCAGACGGCAACGGCGCGAGTTCCGCCTGGATCGATTTGGGAGGCTGAGGCAGGGAGAACCGCTACACACGATTGGGCGTTCCAAATTAGGGAGCAAAGGGGGGGAGGGGCAGGGGGGGGGGTGATGAACGCATTTTGGAGAAGACCTTGTGTGCCTTCGTGTCTGGTGGGTGTTTGGAATCAGTGGTTTTCGGTGCGGTGTTTATTGTCAGAGGTAGTGGGCGGAACTGAAGACAGCGAGGAGGAGATGAAAGTAGGGCACGCTGGCCTGTAACCACTTTTCCGCCCTCCCTATTACAAAAACTGACAGTTAAAAATGAACTGTTTGCAAGTTTAAATCTAAAAAATTTTAAAAATCAAATTTCTTTCCCAGGCAGTCTAGACCAAGTAACTAAGAAGACCAAATATGAACAAAGAGAGAATAAAATGCAGAATTCCCCATTTAAATCGCAGAATTTCCCATTTAAATCGCATAGTTTTATTATATAAAACTACATGATTTAAATAAAAATAATAATACATTAACTATTTATTTAATTAGACGTGTAGCATGTGCAAAACCTTTTAGCACATTCAAAACCAATAACATGACCAATGATTGGCCATGGTATTTGTTTTGTACCAATCATTGGTCGTGTTATTAATTTTGTGTGTGCTAAAAGATTTTGCTGAAGGTCTTGGTAAATCAGGTCCTTAAAGTATAATATCATGTAATGGTAACTAATGTGCATGTTTTGAGTATCTTGCGGACGCTACTCAGTAAAATAACCAGTGTTAATTCAGGTCTATCAGAGAACATTTGAGTCCTGCTGGCACCATAAGTACTCTGTAAAAGTTGATTTAACACCGAACATTTTACTGTGCACTCTTCAACTGCAATCTCGAGATTTGAAATAATGTGCATTTTTGCTTTGATGTTTGTTTTGTAGATGCGATCTAGCCACTTCCTGCAGTGCGGGAAACAATACTGATTTCAATCTTTATGGATCTGGCCTCCAGGCGGTGTTTAGCAGGGGGCTTGATCACAGCCATGTCTGTAGACAATGTCATTCTGATGCAGAAGTCCAGGGTTCTCTTAAAATGTAAAATGTGTGTGTGTCTCGTGGCATAGCTTGTGGAGCACTGTCCACATGCTCATTACGAGCCGCGACGCGAGCGGTTCGAGTCGGACCGCGCGACCTTTGTCGCACGGCTCTCCCTCTCTCTTCCCGTCTCTCTACACTGTCCTGTCCAATAAAGCTAAAAAAAAAAAAATTTTTAAAGTTAAATCATTTTACCATCGGGGTAAGAATATAACAACAGGACATCGATCTGCAGCCAGGCGTATAGCTGGAAAAACGAGCTGCTCTTGGTAGTACCCAGCGCTGTTTTTCTGGTGTGAATCTGCGTGCCACTCTTCTCTATTTTTAGCGCACGAAGGCGTGTCTGGCAGAAAGTGGCGTTCCTAGCATTTTCCTGGAATGCCGTGGTTGTTTTATGCCATTTAATTTCCAACAAGGCCAAAGTATCTGCTTAAGAACATGACGAGATCGTTCTGTAATGCAGAGAAACATGCCTTTCCACCTCGAGCCCCGTGTAACATAGCAGGTGTAAAGTAGAAGATCAGGTTGCCTAACATTTGAGAAGGTGTGTTACAGGTAGGGTGAGGAACACCCTAGACGCACACTTCACCTGGGGAAACCACCATATCCACTGCCCCTCAGGTGTGCTTTACCTGAAGAAAGAGCTTGTTAAGATTCAGTCATCAGACTTTTTTGTGGACTAAGAGGGAAAGTTCTGCAGTTTTCCTGCAGGTAGATTAGACTGTTCAAACAAACTGGCCCGTAGCACAGCAGTTTCTCCCTAATCTATGTGTTTGACCTTGTGAGGACGTGCTTTTACTCTCAATGGCTGTTATCATGAGGTAGTGTGCTTTTTCACCTTGCATGAAAAGTGTGCACAAATGGTGTAGAGTTAAAAATGCAGTCTGCAAGGACCAGGATGTCATACAAAATGAGGTGTAAAAATAAAAAAGAAAATGTCAACCACTGTTCAGTTACTGTGACCCAGTAAAAATCTTTTTTTCTTTTCTAATTTTAAATACAGTTAATGTTGTAGGAACATTGAGTTGTGATGATGTAGGTACATAGCACTTAACCCTTTGAAGGTTTTTTGGAATGTTTTTTTTAATCGGTCTTCTAACTCAGCGTTCTAGAACTCCACTGCTTCCAATCACCATTAGTGACTGTTACATCAGCATTAGAATGTTCAATTTAGAACATTCTAATCACATATTTTGTGATCTTACTCCTTAAAGGGTTAACTGTTATCCATGCTTCATACACTGCAGCTTCACAGTAATGTGATTAGTGTGTAAAATGGTAGTGAAGGAGAACATAAGACTGAGACGCAGGCAAGTGACTCTCGGCTCTGTGTCGCCCCCCGTCTGCGGCCGCAGGTGGTACAAGCTGCACTCCAAGACGGGGAAGAAGGAGAAGGAGCGCGGGGAGGTGCAGGTGACGGTGCAGTTCACGCGGAACAACCTGACCGCCAGCATGTACGACCTGTCGGCCAAGGACAAGCCGCTGTCGGCCTTCGGCAGGCTGAAGAACCGCATGAAGAGCAAGAAGCAGGACGACGCCGAGTCGGCCTCCGCCATCGTGCCCGGCGGCGTCGGGGCGCTGACCCGCCGGAGGCCGCGGCTGCCGAGCGACGGGGGCGGCGAGGAGGAGTACGAGGACGACGAGGGCGGGGAGGGGCGGCGGAGCAAGATGCGCAACTTCTTCCTGCGGGGCAAGCTGCGGAAGTCGTCGGACACGCGGTCCAGCACGTCGCTGGGCTCGGAGAGCAGCGAGTCGTCCTCGCGCGGCGGCAGCCTCAGCCCCACCGCCGGCATCAGCGTGGTGGTGTCCGACCTCTCCAACTCCCCCAGCGAGACCAGCAACCTGACGGCCGACGACAGCCCCGGTGAGAGGCGCCCGAGTCTGCCAGGGCGGGATGTCGTGGGGAGGGGGGGGGGTTTATTTCTTTTATTTTATTTTGTCTGTTTCTTCGTCGTCGTTTAATTCTGCAGCTTTACGGCAGCGGTCGGCTAACTTTACTTTACGTTCACGTACATATTCTTCACCAGACAGTTTTCAGGCTTTGTGCTTTTGAGGTTCTGAGGCTACGTGTTATAGCTTTTCTTGACTTGTTGGAGTTTGGAGCCCTGAGCTCTTTTATTTTTCAGAAAGTAATGCTGATGGAGCTGAAAAGAGGTTTTCATAATATTTAGTGTTTGAGTTTGCTGTTTTTATGGCTGTCAAGATCAAAGAAAACATTCTCCCCCTCTGCACACACAGACACACCCACACACACTCCCTCTCTCACACACACACACACACACACACAGATACACACACACAGACTCTCTCACACACACATACACACACACACATTCACACTCTCTCTCTCACACACACACACACACACAGACACACCCACACACACTCCCTCTCTCACACACACACACACACACAGATACACACACACAGACTCTCTCACACACACATACACACACACACATTCACACTCTCTCTCTCACACACACACACACAGATACACACACACAATCACTCTCTCACACACACATACACACACACATTCACACTCTCTCTCTCACACACAGACACACACACATTCACACTCTCTCACACACACACACACACATAGACACTCTCTCACACATGCACACAGACACACACGCAGACACTCTCTCACACACTCATACACAGACCACTCTCTTTCTCTCTTTTTCTCTCTCCCTCTCACACACACACACTCACACACACGCATTCACACTCCTCTCTCTCTCTCTCTCCATTCGCTGCAGACCACACCACCCACCCGTCGCCGAAGCTCATGACCCACAAGCGGGCGTTCAGCGACGAGGCCGGCCAGGTCACGCAGGCCCCGCCTCCCCAGCCCCGCGCCGTGCAGTCGCTGAAGGCCCAGAGCGGCGCCCTGTCCCAGTCCTCCCTCTGCGTCAACGGCAGCCACGTCTACGCGGCCGAGCCCCTCCCCGCCGGAAGCCACGCCACCCTGGGCCTGCTCCAGAAGTGCTCCCCCCTCTCCCGCTCCCTCCAGAACCTGACCCGCCGGGCCGAGGACCCGCCCAGGCCCGGCCCCGGCGCCGAGGGCCGCCGCTGGTCCTTCGACAAGCCCGGGAAGGAGGAGAAGGCCGCCGTGTCCGTGCAGGCCGCCACGCTCGTGGTTCCCGTGGCGACGACGGAACCGGCCGCCGAGGGGAAGAAGCAGAAGAAGAACGGGCGGAGCGACTCGGCAGGGAAGGGGGCGGAGCATATCGAGGCCCCGCCCCACGCTGAGGAGAAACACAAGGGCTGGTTTGGCTCCAAGGATTCCCACAACAAGCCAAGGTGAGTTTGGGCCATTCTCACTGACCTTTTGACCCCTAATTGCTGGCTCACTAGCCGGCTGTGTCAGAAGTGCCTCCGTAACCAAGGTGACTCTGGCCCGGTTATCTCAGTTTTCCTGTCACAGGGGCTTATGGGATATAGCTGCTATTGCACAGAGAGCTAACGCTCTCTGCAGATTAGCGTGAGATAAGATGGCTGCCCTGGGAAGGATCAAAACAAAATGCACGTAAATGGGGTGGTCCAGCTCCTGGTCACCAAGATTTGAAATGAAGGCCTTTGAGGTTTTGTTTGTTGGGCAGTTATGGCTGTAAGGTGAGTGTTGTCACAGAAGTGGGACCCTTCATTCATCTGATACAGGTATTGATGAGCATGCTTTCTTTTTTTTTAAGTCAAGTCGACTTCACCATTTCAGGAACAAAGGAGCTTGGTTTCCATTCTGGGTAGTGTCTACATTTCTTTTAAGGGTTTTAATTTTTGTTGGCCATCAACTATTGCATTCCCTAAATCATAAGTAACCGAGAAGGTAAGTTTGGGCAGAAACGGGGGGACTGGAAGCCTCTGTGGAGTGGGGTCTGTGAGACCTTGCGGATGGGAGTTCTCTGGTCTAGAAATGTACTTATCAGAGTGACCGTAGTAACAGCAACACCAGAGAATTCAAAGAAATGGCGACCAATGGTGTCAAGCCAAGGGGGTCAACTCTGCAAGCAAACACCATACCTGTCAACTGTCAATTCCTTTGACTACTTCTGCTCTTATGAATTGTGCCAGATTTGTGTCTGACGCCATTTCCAGAATGGGCTTGTCGTAGCAGACACAGTCTCCAGCATCCAGATCAGTTAAGGGTCTCGAGGGCCAGACTTTAACCCCACGGTCTGGTGCAACAGGGAAAAGTGTTCGGTGATTAATAGACCGTTACAGAGTCTGTAGAAGGCTCACGACTCCCGAGAGTACTCTGCCTGTGCTAATTTAACACTGATCATTTTTCCAGTCAAGCAGACCCTGCATTTGTGGAATAGGGTAATGGGTGCGGCCTGCTAGATAAATCTGGGAGAGAAAACACAAGGGCTGCGTGCGGACGGTGACGGATGTAATATTTCAGTTGACGGGAACCTGGAACGATGCCTGGCTCAATTACTGATCTGGGTCCAGTTACCCCAAGCGTCTGCATTGCAGATAGGGTCTTAACCCTCCCGCAGAAAGCATGTTAAAGCCAGACATTACATTACATTACATTACATTACATTACATTACAGGCGTTTGGCAGACGCTCTTATCCAGAGCGACGTACAACAAAGTGTATAACCATAACCAGGAACAAGTGTGTCGAGAACCCTAGAGAGAAGTATCGTTCAGGGAACAACCGCATAGTTTGACTTGGACCCTGTGGGTTAAACTGATTAACACAGACCAACCAGCGCACCACGAGTTTTACATTTCACAAGTTCAAGTTCAAGTGCTTTTATTGCCAGGTATACATTGACTCTGTTCTAGTAAAATTATATATAAAGTGCAACGGGACAAGCAGTAGAGCATTTGTAATTATAACTGTGCAGCTGTTTTTTGAAAAATCATGAGGACCCATTTATTGTCCAAATAGGACTACTCAATTGTATAAACTTTTCAGTCTGGTTTATTTGTGAGTTCCACGAACTCACAACCTTTGAGTTAACAAGCCCAGTTCCCTAACCATTGTACGACATTTTTTTCTATGCATTTTCCTCTAATAATTCACCAGAGAGCAAAAATTGAATATACCCAGTTCACCTGTTAACAGCATCAGTCCTCAGCTGGAATTCAACAAAAGAGACTGACAGATATTTTCTCTCAAATGTGCTGTGTGTTGTATGGCTGCAGTACTTTGTTTGAGTGCCTGAATTACTCAATGTGTGGGCTTTTTATGTTCTCCCCTCGCCAGAGTGATGCACTGTGGGTATTTTGTCAGAATCAGCAAAGCTAAGGCAGTGTCTGTCTTTTTAGCTCAGAATGACACACTCTTGTCAATGTGAATCGCTTCTTTTTAGCACATTATCAAGTAAATGCCTCTTGTCTTTGTATTTTCTCTTTTCTAGGTATGTTATGTACGACGTCGACTGAGCGGTATAGCCTACTCTTTCAATATACTTGTTATCTTAAGGCACAGGGGCAGCTGCTATTGTGGTGTGCTCAGGGCGATATGACGTTTAAAAAGGAAATGAAACTAGTCTGCAGCGCAGACAGAGCGCATTCTGAGCACACACCAATGGCTCGCTGGTTTTTATTTTTGGGTGTTGGCACATCTCAACTTTCTCAGGCAGTCTGTCAGCAAGGCGAGTGAAAAAAAAACTCACAAGGAAAAAAAAAAAAAAGTTCGCACCCGCAGTATTACCAGTGATAGTTGAATAAAAATTAAAACTGAAACTGTCTCTGGTATTACGGAGGTGGCAGCGCGGTGTTGTCTCGCGGGTCGAGCTACGCTCTTGTCATCCACGGAGACGAGCGGTTTTGTGCTTCCTCGGAGAACAGCTTTGCAGGGACGCGCAACCGAGGAGAGCCACAAACGATAATCGGTTTCAGTAATCAGACGAAGTTTGTCGCTCGTTGGAATTAATTCCACCGATTTTGACACAATTGGAACGCTCTACTCTCTCGCACGGGGACTGCCTTATCTTAAGCGTGGCAGTCCGCGAGAGCAGCCTTTCTGTCTCTTCCTGGCTGCATGCCCCCAGCTGTTAATTAAGAGCGGAACTGGAGATGGATGGTTTGAAGTAGGACTGAAATACATTCTGCCTGAAAAAGTTAATCACAGGGTTGGGTCTTTTCTTATTTTATTGTGGTGGCAGGGTGTAAAATGTTCAGGCTTATTGATCACAGAAGTTGAACCCCTGCTGATTCAGCTCTTTGCTATCGACTCGATCCCACTCCGTTAGCTCTGACAGTGCTCTTGTGGACATCCCTACAGCGCCCCCTGTAGGCACTCGGGGGGTAACGCCACTGCTGCAGTAGCTCCTGTCATTTTATCATCCCCCAACCCACCGCCCCTTTGCATGAACAGTGAATCCACCCCCTCACAGAAGTGTTTAAAATTAAAAACTTTATTCTAAAAATGAGTGAATTAATTGTATATTTATATAGTACTTTTCATGCCGAGCACTCAAAAACGCTCTCCAAAAAGGAAAAGGTGTCGGGGAAGTTGACGCAAAAGGCAATGCAGTATATTAAGAAAGAGTCCGTATCAAAGTTAAAGTCTCAGTGTAAGGGAAAATATACAATGCAGAAACAAGATAACATAAAAAATAATTCTGAATATTAAGTCTAGAGTAAGAGATTTAAAACACATTCCATAGTTTAGGGAGCCCGTACAGCCAAGAGCAGAGCTCACAGGCGAACGTGTGGAGTGTGTTTAATTTAGAGGTGTGTTTTTATAATCAGTGTGCTATGGCAGATAACAAAAGAACACTAAGAATAACAACGAAATTCATTGTATCATTCATTTAAAATTCTTCATTTTGTAGAGAAGAATTTCTAATGGGGTTTGATGTCAGCAGCAGTTAATGTTCTTGACTGCACAAGGTCCATAACAAAATGCATTTCATTTACATTGAAAATTTTCAATCCTGAGATCAGTCAGGTTAGTACACAAATTGTTTATTTTCCCCGCATCAAGAACATTTACTTTGGTGGCAATTATTTTCTTACATTGGAAATCCGTATCTTGGGGGGTGGGGTGTCTTATTGAGAGTTTCTGTGTCCCTCAAGGTAAATACACAACTTACGTTCGTTGATGGAAAGGTCCTCTTCAGAGTAGGGGTGCTGACGCAGGTTTTTTTAAGGTGGTGGAACCAGTGTCTGTTTTCAAAGGGACCCTTTTTCAGCAGACAAATAATGGAAATTCAAGCTTCGAGCATCGCCTTGTACCACAGTTGGTAAATCTACTCAATACTGTTCACATTAATTACACTTCTGAAGTACTTTTCTTACTACAGAAAAATTGGTTTTACTTTCGTTTTTTGTTTGCGTAAAGCATTTTGGGCAGTTTTTGTATGATAGAGTGATAAACAAACTATTATTATTATTATTCACAGTAGTAGTAGCAATTAAAAGTATATAGATACGCCACATGGAGCCATGTGTTCAGTGTAAACATGCCTCCATTCTGGGGAGCAAAAACCTAAATTTACTGATTAAAAAAAATAATAATAAAAAGCAATCTGCTGGAAAAGTGAACCCCTTTCTGAGGTGGTAGTTTATTTTGGCACACCACTAACCACGAGGACCCTTTGTGCCTTTCCTTCACAGCCCGGAAGTGTCTCCTAAGGTAGAAACCTGCTCAGACACAGTCCCCTCTCACCCCTTAACTCCCTCCCCAGATAACCCCTCTTGTGCTCCTCGTCCTGCTTCTGTCGTTGGGCTGGCCTCACCTGGCCTAGCGCACCACGCTAACCCTTTCACACCCCCTCCAGGCACCCCAACCATCTCTCCTTCCAACCCCTTTTTCACCCGACTGCAGTGTAACCCCTTCTTCGTAGACCTCTTAGGCGACCATGCCCTAAAATCAGCCCCGCCTGCTCCCTGTCTCTCCAGTTCCCCCCTCTGGCCTCCGACAGTTTCCTCCTCCTGGTCCGACCCGAGTCCTGCCCAGGACTGCCCGGAGGCGGAGCCTGGCCCCGCTGTAGGTGTGGCAAGAGAGAGGTCTCATCTTGGGGCACTGGGCACAAGGGCGAGGGCCTCCCCAAACCCTTTCGTCACTTCCCCTGTGTCAGAAAACCTCAGTGAATGGGACGAGTCTTTTGAGGCTTTCGCTGCGGGCAGGTTGGGTTCGCAGAAGGGTCTGGCCCCACCAACCCACGTAACGACACTTCCTCCGGAACCAGCCGTAGACGAATCGTCAGAGAGGATGAAGATGAATGAAAAAAGCATGGGGGCTGAAGAAGGCTCGCCCTCACTTTTGCGACGGCCCACCAAGATACCAGTCTTGCAGGGTCATCAAAGCCAAAGGTTTGACTGGACGCAGGGGCTGGCCGTGAAGAAAGACCTGTTTCCTCCGCCTCAGATTGAGGCGTTATCTTGGGAGCGTAGCAAGGAGGTGCTCGATGGATGCGCACCCATCCCGTTCCGGGAAGAAAAAACAGGCATTGGTCTTTTCTCAGGGTGGGATCCGGACAAACCTCTGGATTGTTCAGTGTCCTCCCCTCAATTTGTGAGCGTGGGCTCCCTAATTCCCGACAGCGGCAGCGCAGGACAGCCCATCGTTTCACCCTGCGGCAAAGACCGAGGAGAGGCCATGGAGAATGCCGCGGACGAAGTCGAACAGGAAGAGGGCGCTCGTGCTTCAGCCTCAGCCTTCCGCACTTCTGAAGGGGTTGGGAAAGAAAATGACGTCGTCGGGAATGCTCCCCCTGCTTTTGGAAAAGAAGAAATGCACAAGATTGCCTCTCTTCCACAAGTTGCTTCAGAAGAGTCTAAAGTATCCACTTACGAACCAGATGTCTCTCTCGTAGGAAAAGGAACAAATCCATTTTTCACCACCATACCATCGCACAAATTGTCTGAAACTCTCTTGGAGGGGCAGGAGAGCAGCACTACTGATGCACTTAAACCAGCGTATGAAGCTTCCCTTGAGCAGCCCAGCACAAACACTAAGGTTCTTGATTTACCTCAAGTTACCACTCACGCTGCACATGAAAATCTTCATGACTCCTATGCGCACATATTTGATTTTGCCAATTCAGTTCTCCCAAATACTGACACTTCTAGCTCGCTTTCTGTCATGATTGCTAATAACACTGAGATTAACAATAACAGCACTAATGAAATGGCTACTAGCCCCTCCCCTTTCATTCCTGAAGGAATCATGAATGAAATGAACTCCAAAAAACCTGTCAGCTTGTTCTCCAAGGTGCTGGAAAGCCCCTCGCCTGCAGACTTGGTGGATCTGCCGATCAAAGATGGCAACTCTTTGTCTGATTCTAATGACGGAACACTGCATGAGTCTGTCTCTGACGTTTCCATAAACGCTGCTGGATTTTTGCCTGAGGAGCCTGTTTCCATGGCGCGTGTGGAAGTACCCGCTGGATCTCCAGTGCAGGTTGACAAGGAAGACAAACTGCTCTTGGAGAAAGATGAACCGGAAAAACAGAGGACTTGTGCGGAAGAGGCCTTAGAGAAAGAGCAGCCAGCCAGCACATCAACCAAAGCACAAGAGACAATTTCCCAGAAACTTGACAATGTTCCTCTCGCAGATACAAAATCTGATAACACTCTTGAACAACGTACCATTGCCCTAGATGCCCCGTGCAGTGATTCAGATTTGATCGCTTTGGGTAGAGATCCTGAAGGTGCATACCAAGAAAAGCGTGAGGGGAAAAACGCAAACTTGAATGTGAAGGACTCGAGCAGCACTTCTGCAGAAATTAATGGAAGCACTTTGTCCGATTATCTGGAGGCCAGAGACCCAGGTCCTCCAGTGTCCCCTATTTCAGATGCACTTAACTTTGTAACTGCCATTGAAGCATCAGACCCAGGAAGCAGCTGGGAGTCACATGACGCCCTCTCATCCGAGACCGGAATCGAACGTCTCCCGCTGAAAAACATCGCTGGCGAAACGGTGGCTCCTTCCGTGGAAGGTGGAATTACGCCCTCGTTTTGCACGGCGGATTCATCCACTTCCGCGCCGGAGATTTTTCCGCTGGAGAAGCTTCGCGGCGACCGTGACGTGAGCCGGCCGCCCCCTAAACCTCCACGACTTTTCCAGGATTCGGTTCTTAATGAGCAGCATATGAATGAATACCCTCAGCCCGGACTGGGAGATGAGGCTGAAACTAAACGTCCCGGGACACCCAAGGACTCTTCAACTGATCTTTTCCAAACTCTAGCTGTGGGTCTTGGGCCTGAGCTGCAGCAAACTTGCCCGTCTCCTCTTTCATCCGAACGTTCTGGTTTCTCAGCAACCACCAAGGACGGGTGGGACAAGACTGGTGCCGAATGCCAAAACACAACTTTCACCATCATGAAGGATGAGCTGTCCTCGGGGAAGGAGGTCCCACAATTTGGGTTCTCTGCCTTTGACCTTGAGGAGAAATCTGATCAAAGCTGGTTGACCAGTAAGAGCTATTTCAAGGTCAAAGAGCTGGACACAACCCATTTTGCAGTATGGTCCGCAGATGAAGAGAACGCCATACCAACTGACTCCACATCCCTGGACAAAGCGATCTTGATGGAAAACTCTACTGAGGGAGACTCGACACAAGTCCTGGATGTTGGAACCCAACCCGACACCTCACCTGGGACCTGTTCACCCATCTGGAAAGTAAATGAAGGACTTGGGGAGAGTTTCCTTGACCACGTAAAAGGTACAATGCAGCAAACATGGACTGAAAGTGTTGAACCCACATGGCAAAGTCTACCATCCTTAAGTGGTCTCTGCTCCACAGTCTCACAGGACCTCATCGTAGACCTGCCACCAGAGGACCTTCACAAGCCACGAGATGAGGAGGAGAAGCAACAGGCTCTGAGGGGAGATCCTCTGGACTCAGTGCTGTTTCCGCAGCTGCAGCCAAGCAACCCGTTCTCTGAGTCCGACATCATCTCTCTCCCAAAGGGAATCGGGTCTGCTATCAACCCCAAGGAGGAGCTCCCTGCTGAAGCAGCTCCTACCCTGAACCTTCACCCCCCCGTTGGCGTTAACCCAAAGTCCAGCCTCTTTCTGCATGATTGTAACCCCCAGGCCTCTTCCACCCCCTCCCTGTTGGCTGAGACTAACGCCCAGGTAGCCTTCTTCCCCTCACCAATCCTGCCCCACCTGCCTGCGAGGTCGACCACAGGGGCCGCCCAAGCCTCCTCCATCGCCCCTCCCTCCAAACCTCCTGCAATGATTGACACACCATTCACGGTTTTGCCCCAGGAGACACAGACGGCTGGCAGCCTCCCATCCAGTCAACTGAGCAGGTGAGACCGTACAGAAACGTGCAGCGTAATGCCGAGGCTCCCAAACTGTACATGCCCACGGCCTACTCAATAACAAAATACATTCATTTGTGTCCACTTCTATTAAAAAAATAAAAATTAAAAAAATTAAAAAAAATTTAGCCTGCCGCATACTCAGATATGGAATTCAACATATGTCAAAACGGCATATACACCGTAACTTGTGTATTGCATGGGCAGGTGAAGTATTTCAGAAAATCCTACTGGGAATTGTGTGAAATACAGTGAGTTCTGGGATTCCCAGGTGTCATGATCAACCTCAACCCTTTCCACAACCCACCAGTTGGGACCCTGCCTACAGTTTGGGAGCCACTGGGCTAGTAGCGAGTTAGTACTCTCCCTTGGGTGGTCTACATGGTTGTAGCTGGAGTTTTGGTTCTTTGGCGGTTGGTTAGAGGGATGTGATTCATCCCATGTAGTAGCACAGGCATATTTTCCAGATTTTTTTTTCATTGATGAGACATGGTATGTAGAGGTCTTGAGTTACACTTCACTTTAGATGCAGCTTCTGTCCCAACTCCATTATGTTCAGTTCATTGAGGGAGTTTGTTTTGTAGTTACTTTTGTGGATTAAAGCACTGTGAAGAGAAGCCATATGGATGTAGGAGTTTTGTGCTCTTCAAAGTCTTTTCGTGGAAAAAATAAAGGAAGCAAGGCTTGTTTTTTCAGCACATTGTCCACAGGTGATAATTTTTTTTATTCCATCTTTCTAGTCGATTTCTTATCCAAACAGTTCAGGTTTAAGTACCTTTGTTCACGGGCACAGCTGACAGTTTATCGCACTGGAACCTGCAACCTCTGAGGTTTGGTCTAGTTCCCCCATTATGCTATGCTGCCTCGGCCATTTGATCAGTAAGTAGAAAGTCGGGTTCCTGATTGACAGGGCCAGGTTTCCGAAGCTTTCCGAAGTGTGCAGGTAAGTACCTCACCCCTTAATACAACATGAAATTAAAATTTTCTTGATGAGAATCCACTGTTCATTTCATTATTTAATTTGTAGCTAAAAGGGGCAATATGTCTTATTTTGGGATGTTGTTCTCTTTGTTGTGACAGTTGCCCTCCCCTTTAACATGCATTAATAAATGTCAGTTGATGCGGTTGAAATTAATGGCAAGTTGCAATTCATTTTGAACTGCCTATTTACAGTTTAAACTGACATTCCTCTCCTTATATCCCCCAAAGACCTGACAATTCATTGTTGGTTCCTGTAGGGGACATGAGTCTCAAGAACCATATATTCTACTATACTGAAATCTACATGACAAGTAACATTCAGTAAAAATCTAATGAATAATATTTTTGAATATTTTTGTTGTAGCATGCCATCCAGGACAGTTGTATTATACCAAAACATTTTAAATACTTAACCTTTTTTCTGCCTGGTCTCAGGAGGATATGAGGACATTTATTAAATTTGTCAGGTGGGGGTGGGGGGGGAGGGCAGGGGTTTCTTTGAATTTTTTTGTGAGGTCTACTGATGTGGATTTGGTGAGTTTTACAGGTGAGCTCAGGTGAGTAATTCTTCCATAGTGGGTGTATTTTATTTTTGTATTTTTTTATATTCATGATCTATTTATAGATTATTTTCATACTTTCCATGCAGTGTTCGCAGTTTTAATTTTGTATTATATTAATATTTGTTATTGGTATTGAATATTATATTACTTCAATGACGACTTTAGTAATAACATTGTTCCTGTTTATAAAGCTTGTGCATGCTTCTCTTGGACAGGTCCTGCCCTCTTTGATGATGTAGTATTGGCCATACCCTTATATCAAGCCAGTTACACACCGTAATCATCCACAGAGTCTAACGTATCATGGTTTCCTCCATTCAGATTTGAATTGCTGATGAGATAATGTCCTTGGGCCCGATTTTTACTGTTGGCGTAGATTTTCAGTGTATGGCCAGTGCGTTAAAATGTGGTCATGAATGAGTTATCGAATGTGTTCATGAATCTCACACATGCTTGTGGTCCATTTAAAAATAATAATGTGTACTGCTCTACCATACACCACGAACGTACACACCACTCAACACACATCACCACACACACACAAACACGCACACACACACACACACACACACACACACACACACACCCCAAGCTCCAGCAGGCCTCACCGTGTCCCTGAAGGCCGTTGTGTTATGCTTGTTTGGTGTGACTGAGGAACCAGAGTGCGGCGGGCAGCCCAGTCCAATTAGCAGTAGCGATCCCTACGCTGATGGGTTCCTTATTTTCCTACACCCCGTCCCCATCCCCCCCCCCCCCCCCCCCCCCAACAGGATCTGCCATTCTGGGGGTGGGCCTGTCAACACTTCCGCCAAATCCGCGGTGGCGGGGATGCTACTCCTGCCCAACTCCCGCACCTCTCCCTTTCTAGCGCTTCACCTCAGTCTTGAAGGCAGGGAAGCACCGGTCCCCAGAGCTTGTGGAGTTACAGCCCCTTTTCGCTTTCTGCATTTGTGCACAAAATGTACTCATGTCCTTGTAGTTACTGGGGAAAAGAGAAGTAGTTCATATTTGCTATTTACATTACAGCCGGGTAACTCCATGCCTAGAGAAGTGTTCTGTTATAGCGGTATCAGTGACACCTCAAATGGCATCCTGGTGGAATTTTGAATTAATTGCCTTCTGTTTACCTCTGGGTTGAGTTGGGCTTGTATCTGGACAGCAAGTCGCTCCCCATATGTCTGACAGTTTCTAATTGAAATTAAATGGGGGGGGGGGGGGGGGGCACAGGATCGGAACATTCTAGTCCCAGCGCTCCTATCTTCCCAATTTTCACACACCGCCCTGGCTGTAGGTGGTGTGAAAGTGTAGCGTTTTTCCAAGGATGGTGAAATGAACCAAGGATTGCATTTTATGAAATTTGGTTCTGGAGCTCTCTCAAGACTCGGGGCACAAATAATAACCATGGTAATAACTTTTTCCCTAACTTGTGTGTGACTTCTGCCTCCCTGATCACCCCCCCTTCCCCCCTGTATCTTCATATGCTCCTCCTTATACAGTCCTCACCCTGTCAAGCCACTGAACACCGCAGCCCCACTGGAGGAGAAGAAGTCGGAAGGCCGCTCAGTCCTGGTGAGCGGGTTGGAGAAGCTCAAGTCCACCATTCACCCAGGGCGGGCAGCGCACCAAGGCGAGCCTGAGGCTGACAGGAACAAGGTAGGCCCGGGGGCCCACTGGGCTGCTCCACCACAGTAAGGCTCCTTTTTAATGCAAAACGGCGACTGTGGATCTGATTTTTAAACTTCTTTCTTTGCCCCTGACTTCCCCCCCCCCCCACTCTTCTCCTCTCCCCTCCTCTAACAGGCTTTGTCAGAGGGCGCCGCCCCCTATTACCATCTGAGCCACAACGAGCTGGTGTCTCTGCTGCTGCAGCGGGAGGAGGAGCTGGAGAGGCAGGGGGCGGAGTTTGAGAGGCAGGGGGCGTTGCTGGAGAAGCGCGAGGCGGAGCTGAAGAAGATGAAGGTCCAGACCCGGGACCTGGAGGACTACATCGACACGCTGCTGGTGCGGATCATGGAGCAGACGCCCACCCTCCTCCAAGTGCGCTCCAAGCTCAAGTGATTGGCCGGATGGGGGGAACAACAGGGGGGCGGAGCCTTTGTAGCTAAGCTTCGCCCTCCACCGTCCCCTCAGCTCCTCGTAGTTTCCTCACTGCTACACTGCTCAGTCGATGTAGTCACAGCACTGGAAGAAATTGCCAGCCAGTAAGGCGGTGTTTTTGAGTTCGCATGCTTATTGCCTTGAAACACAACTTTGTCAAACGGGTTGGGTTTTGTAGGTGCGGCGGTGAAGGTGGAGTTGGGGGTGGGGCTGTGTTCAGTCATGGGCTTCAGGTGTCTCCAGGTAAAAACCTGACAGGAGATGGTCCAGGCAGTATGGCCCCCTCCCTGTGTAGCCTCCGAGTGGGATTATTAATTAGGCACCGCCTCCTCTTCACGAACAAGACTTGTTGTTATTGCCAGATCTCGCGAGATATCAGACAGCAAGCGCACCTGCAACTCTCAAGCTGCAAGCCAAATGAACAAGTAAAAAATCGGACAACTCAAGCCACGTCTGAATGCAAAAATCCCAGAAAGTGTTCTTAGGTTACTGGCCGATCAGAGTTCACAAGGCAAGTCGGGTTTCTCCATGTCCCCATCCCTCTGTTACTTTTTTGTTCTTTTTAAATAGATTTTTTTTACGTTTTCATTTAGGCATGTCTGATAACACGTGATAGCAGCCTGACATAATCTATTTGTGAGCAATAGAGTGTGGCTTATCCAGGCATTGTAGCTGATCATCGAGCAACCCAGAGAAACGTATCAACAGTCCCTGCTCTTCCAAATGCAGGCCTTTGCCTGTCGCGGTATTTAGCGTTCACCAATAACACCGCTTATAGCAAAAAGCGCCCGCGCCTTGCATTCCACTCCCTCGCCTCTCCGTTCTTCCACGCTCTCCACTTCGGCGTACGTACACACATCGCTTAAAACGCTTCCAGGTGTGCGCAATGGAAGGGATATATATTAACGCCATATACTGTATGCCAGAAATGCCGAACGCTGCCTTACTGTATTCATGTCGTGGTCGCTGGTCACCTTTTTTGCGTATTGGTTCCCATTATTTCTTCTCTTCAGAACTATGGCTTATATTGAAGTCATGTTTCCGTAATAAAATTCATTAAAGCTGTGTTGTAAAATATTTTTGAGTGTATACAAAGTATTTCACATGTAAGAATGAACAGGGAATTGAGGGGGTGATGGTTATTTAAAAAAAGGAAAGCAGAAAGGGCGGTCTGTTGCCAAGTTACTAATTCCAGTTTAGTATTATTGCACTTGACGGCAAAAGTACGTTTTATATTTGTGATTTTTGACTAGATTAGCTTCACTATTCGGGAAAGCAATCCGTTGAAATCTTCCGCGGATTTGATGTTTAAATTCTGTTCTCACGTCCCCCCCCCCCCCCCCCCCCCGCCTTGTGAATTGTCTACCTCCCTTTCACACTTCCACAAAGTGAGACTATCTCTGCGCGTTGCGAAATCACGATAGGCTAATACAGGGCGAAATAAATGCAAGTTCTCTGAAAATGCCACCGCTTTAAACACACGGGGGTTGCCGCTGTGATAAAGAAGCACCGCAGAAATCCTGTGACATAGGCCTACTTCACACGTGACTGCACTTTAAAAACTGCTCTTGGCACTGGTCAAACAAATAAGGTGATTTTTCTGAATATGCTGTCGAATTGCGTTTTCACTGCGGCCCTCCTGTGGTTACTCTCTGGGTTTGTTTTTCTGTTACTTTAATTTTTAAATTGCCTGTTTGTGATTCCCACTAATGACCAGGAAATTAATATAATGACTTTCTTCCACAACTGATCTGAACCTCGTTGATAATCGTCTTCTCATTCTCTTTATCCTCATTATTATATTCCTCCTTCTTATTCTTTCCCTTATCCTTCCTCTAATTATTATTATTATTATTATTATTATTATTGGAATTTCGTATATTTATCTTTTGTGGCCCAGGGAATGTGCATAGGGATTGTGAAAGAGAGGAACGTTTACAGTTGTTAATATTATTCTGTTAGTTTTATATGTTTAATAACACATTGATTTTCTTGTTCGTTATTGGTATGTTTGCTATTAATCTCTGTTGATGCTTTATTAAAATGTATTCTGTTAGTTACTTTGCAATAAAGACTCATAAAATTCATTGTAATGCACATAGAAATTATTTTGGATTTATAGTCCTGATTGAATGTTTGCTATATGAGTTATTGTAAAGGCATTTTAATATGCCCTACTTATAAAAAAAATATTTTGGTTGGAGTACCATAATTTATGTTTAAATGATATGTATTTGCAACGTCAAGGCAGTCGAAAGGTAGCCCAATGTCTGAAATAAAGTGATCTTTGAGATAATGCATCTTCATGTTCACATACAAGATGCAATGATGGTATTATGGTATTAAACCTGCATGCCATATCAACTGCTCTCTCCGCTATGTATTTGGCTAGTTAATGGTCTATGACGCCGCTGTCATGAAATATTGCTGCTTTTCAGATTTGCCGTGCACTGGTTTTTTTTCACAAGACAAGAAAGTTTACAAACGTCCTTTGCCTTTAAATCAACTACAATAGTAGTCGTCGTGTCTCCGAATTGACACAAGTCGAATAATTTAGAAAACCACAATGCCTCAATACCATTAACTTGGATGGAAAGGCACGTCCGCACGTTCCTGAATAGTTGTGTACTGTTTTCCACTTTCACGCGTTGGTCGTTCTCCAAGTCTGTTTTGTACCTGGGCAAGGAAAACGTCCTATTGGACCACCTGGGTCGAGTTTTTTTTCTGGCCGACTGAAATCACTATTAAAATTACGCACGGCAAGCAACGCATTGGAATGGGTAGGAATATCGAGCGCAATTTCTAAAGCTCTGATATTCAACTGATTTACACATAAAACTGTTGGATTGTTATTTTTTCTTTCATTAAATCCACTGTAGTCTACCTGCGCAATATTATATACCTTTCTTCTGTTTCCATCTCGTGCGTTCCGGCCAAATGTTATTATTTTAAGCTTTTGTATGGCAATATCAGCATGATGCATTGTTGCCCACGGAGATGTTTGACTTTAGCGCTGACATGCTAAATAAAGGACTGTTTTCCCAACTGGACCGCATGCCTCTAAAGTGAATGAGCAAATGCATTTGCTGCATGGGGAAATAATTCACAAAACTGCCATAAACGTGTATAAAGACTGTCATATTTTTAAAAATCACTGGAAAAATCCGTTCAGATTGATTGATAATTTATTTATAGGGTTTATTTCCAGTTCATAGATAAATAACGGGACGGCTCTTTAGAGCAGGCCGTTATTTTTAGGCGACTGCAATGTAGTTTATGGCCAATAGAGGGCTCTGTTAACCTCAAAGTAATTACGTTCAGGCAAACATGAAGCGCAGGAAGTACCCTGACAACGGCAGTGAGGGTGCCAACATATTTGCCGTTATGGCTTTTCCCGCCTCGGGGTCAATGATGCTACTAGGATGCCGCGTGAACGAGTGCATTGTAATCCTTTCAGTCGTGGTTGTGTTTTACCCCACAGATCAGCGCACCTGTTTTTATTTTGTTTGTTTGTTTTTTTTGTTTCCTGTTTTTTCTGTTTGTGTTAAAGGCTATTGTAATTTGTTTGTGCATTTCTCTAGATAATCAGACCCAGGAAGTGAGGTCTGCCCCCTGATCTTTTATGTTTCAGCTCGTGTTTTCAAAGCTAGGACCCCAGCCTAACCCCCCCTCCCCCTCCACTCCCTACCCCCAAGACCCCCAAATCTGTTTTTTTTTTTTTGGTACATTATTTTTCCATATGTGGAATTGTGCTGGTTGAAATTCACACCCCACAGCAGAGATGGTGCCCATTTCTGCAGGAGGTCAATCAGGCTGGATCACACTCAGCTGGATTCTGTCTGTGAGCTGAGCCTGCAACCCCCAACCCCCCCTCACGCCCATAACTTCTTAATTTGGAATATTGGAATATAATAGCATCAGCCCACAGAGGCCATTTGCAGAGCAGTGCTGCTGCTTCTATAGGACAGTCTTTTCCCGTTCTCTCTGGAGTCCAAGCGTAGTTTTGGGGCAGATCCGTGTCAGGGAATCAAAATGCATATGCACACACCCTTACGCACGCCCTGCCATAATGAGCACTATAGCAAACGTCAGGCTCTGGGTTGTAGATCTGGGTTTAGTGAAACTGCTTCAGGTATGCATGGATAACAGTGTTTCTACTTTGTTAATAAAGAAAATACAAATATGACATGGCTTAAATGTCGTCATTATGATGGTGTAATGTTTTCATAATTCTGGAAAGCACATATTCCAAAAGGACTACACGGTTAAATAGAATAGAATTTAAAACAATTTGAAATATTTTTTTCTTATTTTATATGAGAGAGAGAGAGATGTATTACTGTCGGAGCATCATTACATAATCCACACGGCACTACATAAGGTTACGCAACCGAAACGTGTGACAGCCTGGTATAATACTACATATCCCACAATGCTTCAGACAATGCTTCACAGAGTCGTCAAAGTTTAGCAGGGAATTGTAGTCATGCTGTAAAGCTAATACGTCCGTTTTATCACGAAATTATGAAAACAAACTACATATCCCGTCGACATCACATTGATTAACTGCTTAAGTAGTGTCGCTGACCAGCAGGATGCGAGAGTTGTTCCTTTGAAATTATGCAATATTTAGATAGTAAAATTAAAACGGTTAAAAATTATCCAGCAATCTGGTGTCATGGCGGAATCAACAATCTACCCCCAGTTCCAGCTGGGGAAATCTCGATTCGACCAGGTAGTAGCTCCATTACGAACATATGCGTTTGTAGCGTTGCTTGTGATTTGAAACGTATTCCTGTAGTGTTACTTGCGAGCTGTATATTTGTTGATCCAATTTTATGTTGACCAACTTAGCGGTCGAGTTTTCACATATTTATGGTGTTATGTTTAAAATACACTTTGAACGTTTCTGTTTTGTTGTTAAACATTGCTATAAAGTTTCACGACAGGGAAATCGTTAACTTATTAGTTTAGCTAACATTGTGCACACCATGTGTTCTAATCTTTGCTTGGACGCTACTGTGTAACGCTCAGTCTTATTCAGCGACTTTTTACCAATCAGTTGTAAAAATAGTTTTCTTGGTGCTGACAATGTCACTAGTGAGCGAGTGCAACATCGCCACACCGGACAGAAATATATAAAAGCAACATTAACCTTCGCCTCCCGCCCCACTGTACTCTCGCTTGCACCCGTAGGCGACATGACATCTGCTTTCAGTTCTCAAACGCAGTTTCAGCGCCTGCAGCATGAAACTCCCAGAGCTTTCCGATCACTCTTGGACGTAGATCCGTAAAGAAAACTTCCTGTTTTTCGTCCTCCCCTCGACACAGTTGCCTCCACCAGATTTTACATCTCAAGCACAATCAAGGAGACTTCATTCATTAGATGAATGTGCTTGACTGTCACGGTAATATCTGCCTGACATGAACTGAGTGTGGCACCCTGGCTCCTAATTAGGGTTGGGACCCACTGTAGAAAGGATTGACGTATTTTGCGAGAAATCAAATAACAGGCCAGCCCCACTGCATGCGTTGCACTAGTCTACATGCAAGTATTTTGACAAATGTGCAATATATAATGAGGCCTTTTGTGTCAAGAAAACAGACAATATATAATATGTATACTTTAATAAAAGTATTAGGGCAAATATTTGATTTAAAGATACAAGCTTTTTGCCCCAACATTATGCATTTTCTTGTGCAAGGCACAGCTTATTGTGCGCTTTTAAAGCTATTCATTTCAAAGTAGGCTACAATCTTCCCTGGCTGATGCTTTTCTCTAACCCCTGCTTGAGAGAGCCAGCTGTTAAAACTTAGCTAATAAATGTGTTGTCTTGTGCTGTTTTGAGGCCCTCTCACAGAAACACATCTGCTTCAATTAAGCTAAAATCAGTTGAAAACTTCCTGGGCATTGCCACCCAAGATTGCCCCCCCCCCCCTTCAAGAGAAAAAAAAATTATCTCATGTGCCTGCTGGCCTGGTCCAGCAATCAGAGAATTATGTGCAATTACAGGCATAATTGAGGGAGCAAATCGGCACATCTTCCTCCTCCCCGCTTTTCTTTTAATTGCTTTAATAGGAGTTTCATGACTAATAAATGACGCAGAAACAGTTGGTAAAGGATGTTAATAAGGAAGGTGCCACCTGGCTCGCGAAACACCTGCCACCTCTCGCCGCATTCTAATTGGCTCGACAGCAGCTGCCGCCCGCCCGTGCGCGCGGGAGCGAGTCCTCCAAGTTTCGGGCCCAATTTGCGGCTCCCGAATTCCAGCTGCTGCGTGCGTCGTCCACGGTGACCAGTTCGGGCGGGGAAAAAAAAAAAAAAACAGCCGGGAGGAGTTTTTTTTTTTCAGGCTGCTCACGAGGAGATATTTGGGTCGAGGCGGACAGAGAAGGGGTTACTGAATATTTTCATCTCGAGGCCAGGTAAAATGGCCGGCCCCGAGGCTGATTTCCTCTACGCCTGCAGTCCATTATCTGTTAAACATGCCCTGTTGGACTTCAGTTGTCACCGTCGCTCGTATCTCATTGGCCGATCATCACGTGCTCCGAGTGCAGACATCGGCCTGGCAGCAGACGGTGGATAAGGAGAATTTTAGATTTGTTCTCTCTCTCCCTCCCCCCCCCGCCTCCTCCCCCGTTCCAGAACACTTTCTCCGGCCGGCTGAGGCACTTCCTGGATGTGATCGACCCGCGCACACTCTTGGTATCTGAGGTAAGGCAGGCGCTCACTAACGCCTGTGCTAACAGCCGTTCTCGATGATGATGTGTAGATATGAGTTTATTTTCTTTCTGACCAGTCTATAAAACTAGAAATAAAAACATTAAAGGTAGGAATTCTTGAGGTTTTGGGGTGTTGCTGCTGCCCAGAATGTGTGGCAGAGGCTGGACAAAGCAGGACGGGGCATGGGTGCAGGAATACACGGATGCCAAAATGAAAATGGAATGTCAGAGCGAGTGATCACATAAACATCATTTCCCATGATTCAGTATGGGAGCTGAAGCCCTCCTGGAGAACTGAAGTCTGCACGCTGATCTATTGGCACGGGCTGAGGTCCAGAGTGCGGCCTGCTCCCTTCCTGTGTTCTGGGGTTCTTACTCCATTTGAACCCCTAATAACTCTCTGCCTCTGCGGTTAATTACAGCAGAGGTTCCCGGGGGGGTGGGGGGAGGGGGGTGAGGTGAGATGTGGAGGGGGGGGTGGGGATGGGGGTTTGGCGTCGCCCCGGCGACGTGCCCCCCAGGCCTGCCCGTTAATGAGCGTGGGACGGCCCGCTCCTCACACCGGCGTGTTTGTGGCAGCCCCCCGGACCCCTCGCCGAGGCGGGCAATTATAACCGCGCCACCCCAAAACCGCCCGGCCCGGCCCCGGTGCGGATCCAGACTGCGCTCCCTGCTGGGCCATGAGGCGCCCCCCCACCCCCATCCCGGAGGTGGGATCGGGACTTCGGTCATGGCCTAAATTTGGGTCCTGGCCTGATTCACTTGTTTCCCTGTCAATACATACAGACACAAAATGATTTTAAAGAAAGCCTCATGGTGCTTCTGTGTGCGGTTTAGGGTGTGTGTGGTGGTTTGGGGAGTGTGTCTGAATAGACAGCGTAATCTGGGGTGTGTGTTTTGAATGGACAGTGTGGGGTGTGTGTGGTGGTTTGGGAGTGTGTGGAGATATGTCCTGTACAGCTCATATTTGTCTCCGTAGCGTCGTCTGAAGGAGTGCATGAAACTGCTGGATGATTTTAAACAAGGAAACCTTCCACCCGGAGTGTCAAATGCACAAGTAAGGACACACATACACACACATGCACACACACATGCACAAAGAGGGAGGAGTTTGAGGATGATTAGGGTGTTCTGATTGGTTAGGCGATGGGGAGGGAGTCTCCCTCTCCTTGGCTGCATTCCAGGCTCAGGGAGGCGGACAGGTCAAAGGTCACCTCAGCGTGAGAGTAGGAGAGTACAGCTGCAGTGATGGGATGTGGCATGTTGCCACGGAGACAGCACTAACAATAACATTCGGGTGGAGAGAGATAGGGGTCGGTGTGGCAGTCTACATTCGGACGACTGGGCATTCCAGACTAATGAGAAAAGGAGGGTGATAGAAACACAAGAAAAGAAAACGATAATACAAAAGAATATGAGTGAAAACATCAAAACCACAACTTGTACTTCCCAGGCTATCCCAAATGCACTGATCGCACACAGCCAGGCAGAGAGTTTCCAGTCCTAAGAGTACAGTCATAATTATGCTTTCTGAATTCATTTTGGGTAAAGAGATCAGTTGTTAAGAAACGCTTGTCTCATTCTTGTATCCTCAGCTTTGGGAAGCTCAGAAAATCAAACAGGTAAGTCTCCTGAGGTCGAAACCAGTGTTCTCCTGTGCCTCTTTGGGGTATAGACCAACGCTGTCCTGTGGTTCAGATCAGTGCTCTCCTGGGGTTTAGATCATTTGCCATTTGAGGTTTAGATCTGTGCTCTTGTGGGGTTTAGATCCAGTGTCCTTGTGCAGTTCAGACCAGTGCTCTCCTGGGGTTTAGACCAGTGCCCCTCTGGAGTCCGGTGCTCTGACTACTGTACTGTGCATGCAGGTGTAGTGTAATCGCTCGCTGCCCCCTGGGGGCAGGAGTTTGAACTTTCCACATTCCTCTTTCGCACACGCACACACACTTGCTTCTGTCTCGGACATGCACACACACACACACGCACTCTTATCCAGTGGAAACACACTCACACACACTCCTCTTTCTCTCGCTCCGTTACCTGAGTGTGGCACAGCGTGTGTGTGTGTGTGTGTGTGTGTGTGTGATGGTGGCTGAAGACTCCACACCTGAAGATTTGCACCTCGCCACTTTACGGAGAGCCTAATTACCCGGCGCTCATAATATTGTTCCGGAGACCTGCGAACGTGCCCCTCCCCGCCATCCCCTCCCCTCCCCGCCGCTCCGCTCCGCGACACGCGAACCCCTCGCCACCGCGCTCATTACGCATCTCCCCGCAGGCCGCCGTCCACCCCGACACCGGCGAGAAGATCCTCATGCCCTTTCGCATGTCAGGTACGCCGCTCGTTACGCGCTGGCCGAGCGCGAGGGGGCGGGGCTCCGCGGGGGGGCCCGCCGCGGGGGGGAGAGCCGGGGGGGGGGGACGTCGCTCGTGGACGGAGCGGAAAGGTCTTTCACAGCTGGGGGCTGATTAAGGCTCTGACAGGAGGAGCGGGGACGTTGGGTTCGAAGGCTCAACATTTTGTCCCGGTGTCAAAACAGCCGTTGGAAGCCCACCTTGCGTTGTCACGGATACCTACGCTTTAGCACATATAACCAGTTAGTTAGGGCTATAACGAGAAGGGGGGGGAAAAAAAGAGTAATTTTCCATGTATTTCCTTCGGTAAGGCAGGCCGTTTCCCCTGGCGACCTGGGGGCCAATCGCAGCCGCCGGAGATGTGATCTTGACGCTTTACTGAGAGAAGAGAACGTGTTTTAATAAAGAATCTGGCCCCCCCCCCAGGAAGATTCAGCTCGCTGGAGGGGCAGAAGGGTTTTGCTATTTTGAGGTTAAGTCTCTTTATTCTTCTAGGCAAGGAAAATTGTTTTGCCTTTTTCAAATCGGGGTCTAAAATGTTTTGAAAGTCCTCTGAAAACATTCAGGTTTAAAGAAAAAAAAAGTGTTCCCCAGGTAGACTGTGGAGGGCGATATGCAGATTTCACAGGGTCACTGCTATTGGTGTTCTTGATACATCCATTCTCATTTATATAAAAAAATGCCATATTTGGTACCTTTTCACAATGGCATTTTTGTAATAATATTGTAGTAAATATTTTTGTGGTTTTCAATTGCTCCTCTATGCTGTTTTCCACTGGTGGTGTCTGGTGCGACAATCCCGCCAAGTTTTCAAATGTGATCACGCACGCACAGGAACTTGCTTGGGGAATGCAAAAAATCATATAAAATCCCAAAGTGCAGCTACAGCTGAATTATCTTCTAAGAAGTACTCAATGTACTCATAGCTTTGTTTTTCAAATGGAACATTTGAAATCTTTTGTGATCACTGGTAATCACAGTTTTAGCCAGATCCACCAAAACCAAAAAATTAAGGATTGCCGCTGTCAGGTTTTTTCATGATTTATGTTGCAAATGTATTTTTTTTTTAACCATTACTCCCAATGCACATTTTCCTTTTTTTTGTGTTCACAGGTTATGTCCCATTTGGAACACCAATAGTAAGCCCATCGTTCTGTTGATGCCCTTGAAATGCATGTAATTAAATGTCTGTTTTAAGTAAAATGTAATCCATGGCACATATTTTGCTAGCAGGTAACCAACGTATTAACTAAAGTGGCTTTGAAACTACACTTGGTCAAGTAGGCAGCCAATGGCATGCACACTTTCTTGTCACATGGTATATGATTCCCAGTATTTATGCGTAGTTCGTATGCATCACCAGTTTTATTTATTGTACTTAAAAGACCACATTGGTTGTTGATTTTGGTTCTTTTATCCGTGAAATTCATTTTCTTTAAACTGACTGAATCATGTCACTCTGAAAATGCGCTTCGCTGAGAATCGCTCAGACCTGCTAGGCACGACCCCGGAGACCTTCCCTTTCCCTTCCAGGTCGTGGGTCTTCTCCTTCCCAGTCAGACGCTGGGCTCCACAGTCTTCTGGCAGGTTGGGGACCCCCTGTTTTCCACACCTCACAGCCCTGCGGAGGCCCCCACTGTTCCACTGATTAGTGTTTCAGTCTGAGCTTTCATTGCGGTTGCATAACTGGAGTGCTGAACAAGCTGTCCATTATAAGACATTTTAATGAATGACTATCAGCTTTTCTCACATGAGTTTGCTTATGTGTTACCTGTTTATCTTGTGTAGCTATAACCAGTTTTGCAAAAGGCTACAATCAATTTAGCCTGTAACCCCAATAGCTTATACATCTAATGCTTGCTGCCAGGGGCGTAGCTAGGAATTCTGGACCCCCTGAAATAATAATTCTCTGGGGCTCCCTTTTTAATAAACAGATATGGATGGGGGGGAGGGTGCAAAGTCAGGAGGGCGAGCAGTCACGTTCCGTCTCTGTTTCCCCCCTGACAGTGGCTGAACCAGAGCCACAACGCCTGCGTTAACTACTCCAACCGGAACGCCACAAAGGTACCCCTTATTAGAGTCGTCACGGCGATTGACGTGATGCCGGACTGCTACTGCTTCTTAGAGTGTGGCCTTATGTAGTTACTGATGCTGCATTCATCCGAAATGTTTTTTGTTTTATTTTTTTTTTTAAAGCCTGCTGCAGCTTCCAAGTTCCTCCTGGGATATCTGGGGGCGGTGACGAGCGCCGTCTCCATCGCGGTGAGTCCCGTTCGCGGTGAGCCTCGTTAAGGGTGAGCCCGGTTAGGGGTGAGTCCCGTTAGGGGTGAGCCCGGTTAGGGGTGAGCCCCGTGCCGTTAGGGGTGAGCCCCATGGCGCTCGTATCGGCTGGACTGCAGGTCGTCTGCACGGACTCTCTGGGACGGTTTGAGGCGGTTGCAGGCGGTTCGCTGGAGTAAGAACGGGCTGATAACCAGAGTCCTGTAACCCATCTCTGTGACTGATTGAGCCTGGGTCCCTCCACAAAACCGAAACAAATACACTCAGTCTGAAGGAATCTGTTATGTGCAACTTCATTTTTTTTTTTTTTAAACTGAATTTTATTTTTAGTTGCAGTTGGTTTGTGACTTTACTTACTGAGGTTCAATTGAATACAGTATGTGCAAATGGCTGTTAACATATTCATACAGAGCCTTAGAAGTAGAAATGCGGCTCTGTGTCCGCTTACGAAGCGTTTGGGACGGCGTAGCGAGCGGTTCCGACAGCGGACGCTGTCGGTAGTTTTACCGCTTCACGCGGTTTTTACCGGCTTTCCTGGCCACCGGTAAAAGCGGAGCGAAGCTTCGGCTGTGCCGCGGCGGTTCTGAAGGTGGTTTCTATTCCTGAACGCGAGGGAGTCTGCTGCGCAAGCGAGAGAGAAAAGGTCAGGGCTGCTCTCGGGTAAATAACCGGGACGTTGCGACGACGGGTTTTTTCGCGCGCTGCGCACGAATTCTGCTCCCGCAGGAAACGTAGCCGGCCCAGCCCGTTTGTTGTGATTTCTCGGTAATTGCCCCGTCGTGTTTTCTCCAAACACCGGCAACCTCGGTGGCACGGATGAGCGCCGGGCCCGTCTCTGGGGGGGGGGCCCGTAGGCAACACGGGTGCAGCGGGACCATGTACCTCTGCTAGCCTAATGTCAGCTCGGTTTGAAACGGTGCTGTGCTGTTACATTGTACTGCTCCCTCCGATTTGGTCCTCTTAAACCGAGGATTCGTGGTTTGGGCCTTCGGTATAACACTAACACTGAGCTCTCGGCTGTACTGCACTCCAATCAAATACCCCAAAGACTGCAGAACCTGCGGCCTTTTTGGTTTTTGGGGTTTTTTTCCCCAGTTTTTGGGGTTCCCCCCCCCCCCCCCCCCCCCCCCCGCTGACTGGCTGCAGCTGACTAAGTGCAGTCCACCGTTCCAACGACCCACAATAATTCCACTCATTAATTAATCATTTTTATGTTTGTGGTGATATGATAGGTGCCAAATAGCTGCATTGAAGTGGCACAGAGCGTAATTTATAAATCCACTGCTAATAAATTTATGAATCCCGCTATTATTATGGTTTATGAGCCGTGTATTGATACGCGTTGCGTGCGCCATCGGGTTAGTACCTCTGATCAGACGGCGCCCTCCCTAAAAATAGGGATCCTGTATCCACCCCTAGGAACCCCAGGGCTCTAATTTTGCGCCCCCCCCCCCCCCCCCCCACCCCCTAGGGGCGTATCTCCAAGGAGCCCCACCCACGAGTGTGATCACAGTGCTCCCCGAGAGCCAATTAGCTGCCCCGCTGGGGTCGCTGTGGAAATCAGGAGCCTGACGGCAGCAGATTGGCTAGTGCCCGAGGGCCAGGGTGGGGGGGGTGGGGTGGTAATTAAACTGCCCCCCCCCTTCACCACCACACCACCATCCCTTGCCCACAGAGAAGTAATGAGGAGGGTGGGGGGGGGGGGGGGGGGTTTGAGAGCTTGTAGGCAGGTGTTGGGAGTAGGGGTAAGGGTGGTGGGGTTGGGGGTTGGGGGGCGGGGGGGGGGGGGGGGGGGGGCTGAACGGGTCATGTTTGGAGTTGTTTAAAAACGAGGCATCTAATTGGGACATGATCGCCCACTGGCTCACACCCCAGGGGGGCTGAAGGCAAATTAAGACTCATGACAATATACTGTGGCCTGCTTTCACAGCTGTTCCCCGAGCTGGACCCCCCCCTCGCGTGCCCCCCCCCCCAGCACAAATTAAACCTGGACACGCAGAGTTCTGCAGTCACCTATTAACCGGCCCGCGCGTCACCGTGACCTTTACAGTGTGCCGGCGCGGACGTATTTGGGGGCTAAGTGATGCGTTAGGAAATAAACCACGCTTATTAGAGCCGTAATGCCTGCCTAATGTCCTTCCTTCCTTCTCCCTCCCAGATTTACACTTTTTCTCTTTGGCAAAAGATGAACTTCCTTTCTTTTTTTTTTTTTTGCAAAAAAACGTGCCTCCGGTCTTGGGCGCGCGTGCAGCTTGTCCCGAAAAACTGTCGAGAGCAGTTTGAGAGTTCAGGGCACCCCGGGGGGCCTGAGTGTGTCTGGGAGTGTCCTGGTGGTTGTGTGGCATTGCTGCTTTCTGCTCTTTTAATATTCTGCTGTCTCATAAACTCGCTCACCATAAAAAAAAAAAAAAGGTCCTGTCACAGGTGAGCATTTCCCACAGGTCTTTGCTCCGTGTCGCTCAGACCGGCCCGTCGGCGTTCTGCTTGTGTGTCTGCGCAGGTGGGGCTCAACGTCCTGATCCGGAAGGCCAACCGGTTCAGTCCGGCGGGTCGGGTTCTGGTGCAGAGGTTTGTTCCGTTCCCGGCTGTGGGTAGGTAGCGGGTGCCGCTCTCTGTTTGCGAATCTCAGGGGCACGGCCATGCTTCTCTTTAACCCTTATTGTGGTGTGGCTGTCACCATGAAAGTGGAAGTTTATCATTGACCCTAAAATTGGGCAAATGAGCTTAAATGATAGCGTAATGATGACAATAATGCATTTGCATGTGTGTGTGCACGTGCACGTACAAGGGTGTGCACACCCTTGTGTGCGTGTGTGCGCGCGCATATGTGTGTGAGTGTTTGTGTCTGTGTGTGTGTGTGTGTGTGTGTGCATGTATGCGTGTGGGCATGTTTGTCTGTGCATGCGTGCGTGTGTGTGTGTGTGTGTGTGTGTGTGTGTGTGTGTGCATGCCCATGGGCATGTCTGGTGCGCTGGTGCACATCCTTATTGACATTGCCCCTTCCTCCTGGCTCCAGTGTACCTGTTCTCCCTGAGCGGAAGGTGGGCGGGGGGATGTGGGGCAGGTGCGTGGGGCAGGGCGTGGCCGCGGTGAGCGTACCCCCCCCCCGCCCCGCCGCGCCGGTGCCCGACTCAGGGGGCTCGTAATGGCCGCCCCAGCCCTCCGCCACTGGCTGTCGGGCTCTAATTAAATTGTTTGCCTACCCCTGTAATTAAATCAACAGGTTCCCGCCATCCCTTAGCGTTTGCTGGGTAATTGCCTCCTCGTTTGGGTCAGAGCCTCTGCAAACGAACTGGATAATTACCCCTAAAGTGCTTTCCCACGTCGAGGCCTCATTTCTCAGTTTGTTTGGTCGTTCTTGTGTTTTTTTTTCCAGTGCGTTTGTGTGTGTTTTTTTTTTTTTTTGTTTGTTTGTTTTTTATTGTTTGCGTATTAGAAACGTAATTAAAGCGGCGTAATTGACGGGCGGGAAGTGGAGGTGTCGGCGGGCGTGATCCACCTCGGCCGCGCGTCACTTTGACGTTTGGGGGCTGAGTCCTCATTCTGTCTGTAATTGTTCCATCAGTGCCAAGGCTGCGGTTCAATCAGATTTCTTAAGTACGTCCTTATCTCAAATTATTACCCCCGTTATTATTTCCAGCAGAGGAGCGTCGCTAATTGCTCGTGTGGATATGCCACCACGTCGGCGCCTCCATTTCGGTCCGAAAGCCCTAAGTTGGGAAACGCAGGAAACGGCGAACCTCGTCTTTCCTGTGTTGCGTTTGATTGACGCCCGTCGGTTTGAATCTTTCCCGATGTTTGCGAGCCGTGAACCGTTTTATTTCTTGAATTGTTCGGTGCGACGGTTCCTCTTCTTATCCATTGAAATTAATTGGATGGGTTATCAGTTCCGTGTAGGGAAAAATAATTGGCAATTTATGCACCAAATTAAGTGAACCCCCCCCCCACACACACACACACACCCCCAAGGCCCACATTTTAAGCCTTTTGCCAAATGATGCTGTATGAAATTGAAAAGCCTTTGGCGAAAGCCCGCCCCAGTTTGCGATTCCGTGGTCTGACCCTCGCTCACAACAGGGCGGTCTCTTTGAATTCATTTAGTCTCCTTCGGTTTTTTACGCTTTGTGTTTACACTTCGGTCTAATTCAACTTTATCGATGATTATGCTCATCGTCTCTTTTTGGGCTTTATAAGTGATTAGTGTTTGCTTTCTTGGTCTCATTTCACACTTTATCAGTGATTAGTGTTTTTTCTTTCTCGGTCTGATCACTTTTTCCGTGATTAGTGTTTATTTTCTTGGTCTCATGTCAGACTTGTATCAGTGATTAGTGTTTATTATCTCTGTCTCATTTCAGGCTTGTATCAGTGATTAGTGTTTATTTTCTCGGTCTCATGTCAGACTTGTATCAGTGAATAGTGTTTATTTTCTTGGTCTCATGCCAGACTTGTATGAGTGATTAGTGTGTAGGCCCGGTTTGTGCCCACAGCGCCTCCTGCCTGTTTCCGCAGCCAGCGCTAACGTCTGTAACGTGGTCCTCATGAGGAACTCAGAGCTGACCGAGGGCATCGACGTGCTGGACTCCAACGGCGACGTGGTGGGAACGTCAAAAATAGCCGCCAAGCATGTGAGTGCGGGGGGGGGGGGGGGGGGTCTGGGGGGGGAGGTGGTTACTCATTTTAAAGTTTGCTTTAACAGGGGGGTTTTTTTTGACATTGGTATTTTCCCTCAGGCACTGCTGGAGACGGCCCTGACCCGAGTGGTCCTTCCCATGCCCATCCTGGTCCTCCCCCCCGTGGTCATGGCCTTCCTGGAGAGGTGAGCTCCGCCCCTTTTGTTGTGCGGCCGAATATTCCTTCCCTCGAGCCCCCCGTTAATGTGTCAGTAGTTCCTCCTCTGTTTGCTGCTTTGAACAGTTGTATGTTTCTGTCAGTGGTGTTACAGCCATTTTGCATGTCTGTGCTCGTGTATGTCTGTCTGTGCTGTACACACGGTGCTGTAAGTTACAGCCATTTTGCATGTCTGTGCTCGTGTACGTCTGTCTGTGCTGTACGCACGGCGCTGTAAGTTGTTCTTTCTAAGACTGTCCGCTGAGCGGGTTTCTGTAAATGTGGCCGTGTCCATCCCCCCCCCCCCCCCCCCGTCCTGAAACTTTGCTCAGGAGAAGAAAAGGTGCTGTTTCCAGGCAGTCTGCCCCCCCTGTGGGAACGGGGGAAGACGGGCATGTGTGGGCAGACAGGCGAGGGGGGGGGGGGGGGGGCGGGGGGGCGACCCGTAACACAACGCCTTCCCCCTCGTGGGCATTACCCCTGGCGTGCCTCCGGGGGGGGGGGGGGGGGGGGGGGGGGGGGGGGGGGGGGGGGGGGGGGGGGGGGGGGGGGGGGGGGGGGGGGGCGGGATAATGCAGTCAGTTAATTAAGTGCCTGTTTACACGGCCGTCCCGCACCGGGTGTCATGGCGGTTAGTGCGGTTTTCCCGAAAAATGCAGGCCTGACAGCCGCCGTCCTTCCACCTGGCCCGCGGCCGGAGGGCGGGCCCGGGCGGGGCGGGGCGGGGCGGGGGAACGTGGGCTGGTGGGCGGGGCCTGCGGGAGGGGATTACCTGACAGCCCAGGTGTGTTAGGGATTCTTCTGAATGAGAGAGCGAGGGGCTGAGGGGGGGCAGGGGGTTTGGGGTTTTGGGGGACGTGACCGCCAGCTCAGGTGAGCCGTGCTGGTTACCTGGGTTACCTGCCCAGTTCAGTTCCGTTCCGTTCGCTCTCACTTGTTCTCAATGGAGCAAGACTGGAGGGTGGGGGGGTGCAAGAGGGGCTGTCATAGCATTCCCACCCCCTTCACCCCCGGTGATGGATTAAAGTGCTGAGCGGCCGGGCAATGGACAATGACAGCACACACCCCCCCCCCCCCCCCCCGGCAAGTTCCCCCTTCCCACAATTCTCTGGCTTCACCTGAACTTCAGACCCAAAGCAGTTGTCATTGGTGGCAACAGCTTCTATAGTGGTGAACACAGAGCCGGTCATCCACCATTCTGGCTCTAGAAAGCTTGGTGAGCTGATCATCCACCATTTTGGCTCTTGGGACCTCAGTGAGGAAATCAGGGCCAGATTTATCTCCTCTGTTTCACATCCGAATGCGCCGTAGGAGTTAGGACATCTGTGCAAGCTTCCGTCTGCAGAGAGCAGTGTTGGAGAAAACAAGGGCTCCTCACTGCAAGAATGTTGTTTTTAAAAGGCGAATCATTCATGATTTCGCCTGTTCTGGCCCTAAATAAGCACCGTGTCCCTACCAAAGAGATGAAAGAAGCGTTGTTTGAGAACCCCAAATGTTCTGCTGCTGCCTCCAAACTTAACCGAGACGGAAAAGAGCAGTAAGGAATCAGAACCCATCTTGGAAAGAAATGAAATAAAAAAATATCCATTGTCACAAACTTTAAAGATGTTTTGTCTTGAACTACATTTGAAACGGATCTGGACTCACTGTCTTCAGTTGAGACGAGGCTAAGAGATTCAGACATTTTGGCACGTTGCCTCGCTCAGATAAATGGTGTTTGTGCTCTTTATGACTCTGTCGGATCAACACAGGTGCAGGAGCTAATTAGCGAGAACTGTTGCTGAGTTCTCAGGCGCTGTTTTTAAACCCAGAGGGCTGGTATATGAAAGGTAAGGTGTGTGATGGATGTTGGCTGTGTGACTGTGTGTTATGGGCTCATCAGCAGTCTGACTGAGAGGGCCGGCCCTGCTTGTGTCATTCTGCTCTGTTTCCTGTGTGTGTCTGCCAAGCCTTCTGTGAGGTGGAGAGATGGAGACTCCCACGCCAAGATGCACACACATACACACACATACTCACACTCACACTTTAATACACACACGCACACACTTTAATACACACATGTGCACTCACATACACGCACACGCAGACACAAACACATGCACACGCATACGCACACACACTTTAGTACACACACGCACACACCCTTAAATACGCGCGCACACACACACACATGTGCACACATCCATTAATATGCACACACTTTAATGTGCACGCACCCACACTACACTGACCCTATAATACACACACATACATACACATGCACACAAACCCTTTAATACAAAAAAGCACACGTACGCACTCGTACACACTCGCACACACACACACACCCCTTTTCGCCTTGGGGTTAGGTACGGGGGGGTGGGGGGGTATGGGCGTCTCTAACACCCCCACCCTTCCCCTCACACCCCTCTTCAGCCACAGCTGTGGCCCCGCCCCTCCCGTCTCTCTGCCCCCCCCCCTTAAAATCAGGCTGAACAAGCAGCGAGAAAACGCTCAAAACCAACGCGCCCCAAACTTTCCCTCCTTCAGAAAGTTCCGCGGGCCTGTGAGAGCCTGCGTGAGCCTTGCGGGGCTAACGCGCTAGCGGCTAGCGCGGCTAACTCTCCCTCAGAAAGTTCCGCGAGCGGGCCTGTGAGAGCCTGTGGAGCCTTACGCGGCTAACGCGCTAGCGGCTAGTGGCTAGCGCGGCTAACTCCCCCCCCCTCTCTGACACGTCTCCCCTGTTATTATTATTACCGCTCGGCCTCCCGGTGCCTCTTCCAATTAAGGCCCCGCGCCCACACGTGTTAATTAGCTCCGTCATTAAGCCGCGGCTCCCCGTCATTAGGGGGGCGACAGCGGCGCTGGGAGGCCCGGCTTCGCTCGGAGTCCCGCTGGGTGTCTCGTCCCGCTCGGCGAAGAGGGGATTAGCTCAAAAAGAGGGGCGGGGGGGGCTGAGGGGGGGGGCCGAGTGGCAGCAGGATGTTAATTATGTCCGAGGACCGAGGTGGAGAAAAAAAAAAAAAAAAAAAAAAAAAAACTTTAATATAAATATATATTTCTGCGCACTTTCGGAGTCCGAGGCGGTGAGAGTTTAAGATCAGATCCCCGTGAATCGGAGGGATGGAGCTGTCAAGATTCTCCCTGTCAGCCCATAATGTGTGAATATTTATGCTATAGAATAGTACGGTTCGCTATGCTGTAGTGCAGTATATTATAGTATACTGTATTACTGTATAGTACATAATTTTGTAGTATAGAATAGTATGGTTTACTATGCTGTAGTATAGTATATTGTAGTATATTGTATTACCGTATAGTTTGGAATTTTATAGTATAGAATAGCATGGTTCACTATGCTGTAGTGTAATATATTATTGGATTTTGTATTACTGTATACTATTTTATAGTATAGAATAGTGTAGTGTAGTATACTATAGTATAGAATTGTATAGTTTGCTATTGCTTGTTTTACTATATAATAATATAGCACAAAATACTAAAGTTTGGTATAGTATATTTTCATATAGTGTTGAATGTGGTACAGTATCTTATAGTGTAACGTAGAATAGTTTGGTTTACTATATCGTAGTATAGTATATTATTACGTAGCATAATGTAGTGTATGCTTGTATAATGCCTGTGTAATGCGTGTCCGTGTAATGTATGTGTAATGTGTGTGTGTAATGCCTGGGTAATGCGTGTGTGTGTGTGTATTGAGTGTGTAATGCGCGCGTGTGTGTGTAATGTGTGTGTGTAATGCCTGGGTAATGTGTGTGTGTGTGTAATGCGTGTGTGTGTGTAATGAGTGTGTAATGCGTGTGTGTGTGTAATGAGTGTGTAATGCGTGTGTAATGCGTGTGTAATGCGTGTGTGTGTCTCTCTCAGGCTCCCCCTGCTGCAGGCCCACAGGAGGCTGGTGCTGCCGGTGCACAGCCTGGTGTGTCTGGCGGCGTTTGGGCTCGCCCTCCCCCTCGCCATCAGCCTCTTCCCCCAGATGTCCCAGGTAACACACCCCCCACCCCAACCCCACTCCCCCCCCTCCCCTCCACCCCATCATTACAGGCAGAACACTCACTGCCTCTCCAGGAACAGGCGACCCCCCCCCCCACCCCAAACCGCCCCATCATTACCGACAGAACACTCACTGCCTCTCCAGGAACAGGCAACCCCGTGTAATTAACGAAAGAACACAGTTCGCCGCTCCAGGAACTGTGCTTGGATTCCAGCTCTAGTCAAACTACCATAGACATCATCGCCTGCAGACGGCCTGCCTGCTCGCTGTATTTTTGCCACAGCTCAAAGGGCCTATCACAGCCCAGCGCCCCCCTTCCGGTTACAGTCACGCCGCTGACGGGGGGGGTAGGGGGTAGGGTGATGACACAATCCCACTCCAGCTGCCCCCGCCCTCACCCACCCTCGCCCTGACCTAGACCAGCTGTGCCTGCTGTCCTCCCCCCCCACCACCTCCACCCCCCCCCGCCCTGCCAGCATGCCAGCCCCATTCACAGGCATGTCTCTGCACATCCTCTTTGGAATGAGCTGCCCCCCAGCCCCCTCACCCGGCCCTGCAAATGCACTTACGCAGAGTGTAGAGGAAGCGCCCTGCCCCACCCTCCCACACCAGAAATGCATTCGCGAAACGATTGCTCCTGTCTGTCTAAGCCTTAACCCAAGATCACATCGCTCTGTGGTGCTAATCTCCATAACCCAAGATCACATCACTCTATGGTGCTGAGCCTTAACCCAAGATCACATCACTCTGTGGTGCTAATCTCCATAACCCAAGATCACATCGCTCTATGGTGCTGAGCCTCAACCCAAGATCACATCGCTCTATGGTGCTGAGCCTTAACCCAAGATCACATCACTCTGTGGTGCTAATCTCCATAACCCAAGATCACATCGCTCTATGGTGCTGAGCCTCAACCCAAGATCACATCACTCTATGGTGCTGAGCTTTAACCCAAGATTACATCACTCTATGGTGCTGAGCCTTAACCCAAGATCACATCACTGTATGGTGCTGAGCCTTAACCCAAGATCACATCGCTCTATGGTGCTGAGCCTTAACCCAAGATCACATCACTCTGGTGCTGAGCCTTAACCCAAGATCACATCGCTCTATGGTGCTGAGCCTTAACCCAAGATCACATCGCTCTATGGTGCTGAGCCTCAACCCAAGATCACATCGCTCTGTGGTGCTGAGCCTTAACCCAAGATCACATCGCTCTATGGTGCTGAGCTTTAACCCAAGATTACATCACTCTATGGTGCTGAGCCTTAACCCAAGATCACATCACTGTATGGTGCTGAGCCTTAACCCAAGATCACATCGCTCTATGGTGCTGAGCCTTAACCCAAGATCACATCGCTCTATGGTGCTGAGCTTTAACCCAAGATTACATCACTCTATGGTGCTGAGCCTTAACCCAAGATCACATCACTGTATGGTGCTGAGCCTTAACCCAAGATCACATCGCTCTATGGTGCTGAGCCTTAACCCAAGATCACATCGCTCTATGGTGCTGAGCCTTAACCCAAGATCACATCACTCTATGGTGCTGAGCCTTAACCCAAGATCACATCACTCTATGGTGCTGAGCCTTAACCCAAGATCACATCGCTCTATGGTGCTGAGCCTTAACCCAAGATCACATCACTCTATGGTGCTGAGCCTTAGCCCAAGATCACATCACTCTATGATGCTGAGCCTTAACCCAAGATCACATCCTCTATGGTGCTGAGCCTTAGCCCAAGATCACATCACTCTATGGTGCTGAGCCTCAACCCAAGATCACATCACTCTATGGTGCTGAGCCTTAACCCAAGATCACATCCTCTATGGTGCTGAGCCTTAGCCCAAGATCACATCACTCTATGGTGCTGAGCCTTAACCCAAGATCACATCGCTCTATGGTGCTGAGCCTCAACCCAAGATCACATCACTGTATGGTGCTGAGCCTTAGCCCAAGATCACATCACTCTATGGTGCTGAGCCTTAGCCCAAGATCACATCACTCTATGGTGCTGAGCCTTAACCCATGATCACATCACTCTATGGTGCTGAGCCTCAACCCAAGATCACATCACTCTATGGTGCTGAGCCTTAACCCATGATCACATCTCTCTATGGTGCTGAGCCTCAACCCAAGATCACATCACTCTATGGTGCTGAGCCTTAACCCAAGATCACATCTCTCTATGGTGCTGAGCCTCAACCCAAGATCACATCACTCTATGGTGCTGAGCCTTAACCCAAGATCACATCACTCTATGGTGCTGAGCCTTAGCCCAAGATCACATCGCTCTATGGTGCTGAGCCTTAGCCCAAGATCACATCGCTCTGATCCATTAGACGCCTCCGATTATCAAACATGCCGGTACTTTTCAGGTATCAAACTTTCTGTCTTTGCTGCTTCCTGTTCCACAGCTGTATCTTTATTTAGTATAATTACACACACTCGGTTTGAGCTGCTTCAGGCGTGTGAGCTGTGCGTAGCTAAAAGCGCAACATTCCTGAGCGTGCAGGTGCGTTTTAATTCATTAATTATTTTTTTAATAGCAATTTCAGATGGGACCCATGTAATTTGAGGATCTCGAAGTGTCGGTGAAACATTGCAGGTTGAATTTGCAACCCCTCCCTGCCACCCCCCAACAAAAAAGTTTTAAGTCAAGGCCAAGCAAGAGGAGCGAAGGATTGTGGACGGGTGGGGTGGGGGGGACACGCAAAGACCAAAAAAAAAAAAAAAACATAAACAGGAAGGATGCTGAGTCGAGATCTAACGCCAGAGTCAGACCCTCATTTACACTCTACCCCCTTCCGTCGCCACACGCGGGGGAAGCGGCCTGCACGCGCGCGTGTGCGTGTGTGTGTGCGTGTGCACGCCGAGGGCGAGGTGTGGAGACGCAGGTGCTTCTCGGGTTGTATTTCTGTCTCGGCGTTGCCGCCGGAGCCGAGGACGGCGAAGCTTCGCGCGAAACGCGGCGGCGGCGGCGACTGTGGCGGCGGCGGCGGCGGAGGCTAATTAGGGAACGCTCTCTCTTTAAGAACTTCGCGGCTTCGCGGCTCCCGGTGATTATTTTCATTTCTGCTTTGCCGTCTGATTTCATTTGTACCCCGTAATATGAGAATTAATACAGTGCAGCTCAAATGTGAGCACAGTTCCTAATCACTCTGGTATTGTGCAAAATGTCTGTCGGTTTTTCTGAGCGAAGTTTAAATAAAATTTGTTAAAATATGGTTGCACACAGGTTAAGCAAAAACATTTATTTTGCAATTGTTTTTACGCTACCAATCATACCACCATTCTTGTGTTCTTAGTAAAAGGATGGCAGTATAATGTTTTAAAGTGAAAGGTTAGGTGGTGTAATTATTTTTTAGTAAAATGATGGTGGTATCATTTTTTAACTGAAAGAATGGTGGCATAATTCATTTTTTAAATTATTTTGATGACTAAATAAACTCTCTGAAACCAAAAATCAGAACCGTAAAACCGATCCAAAGCTTTTATTTGTGGTCAGCTGTATCACTGCGTTGCAAAAATGAAATATAATAATTATATTTAATTAACCCTTATGAGGTTGTCGCAACTCAAGTTTGGCTGCGATTCTGTGATGTGTTTTATTTTAACACATCGGAAGGTGCTTATTTGGAGTGTAAGCTGGCGTCCAGTGGAGCTCGCTGTCAATATACTAACACACTTAACTCAACTGTGAATCTCTGTACCTCACAATAACTGCCAAAAACATCTTTTTAAACATGTTTTAATCGTAATTGTGTTATGTCTTTTTCTATATATTATTTTTATGTAAATAATAATAATAATAATTCATGTTTTTTTTCCACCTGATATTTGACATTTCCATTGTCTGCTCTCAGTAAAGGAAGTTTTAAAAAGATCTCGCATACGTACACGCACACACACACACACACCTGCAGCCGGTGCCCCAGGCCTGGTTTACATTTCTGAAATGACCGGGTCAGGTGATCCTCCCCAGCCTTCAACAGACTCCCATTGCCCCGCCCCATCTCCCAGGCCAACTGCCCCCCCCCCACCCCCCCTCTGAACACATCAGCACTCCCTATGCCACCAAATCACAACATCCTGGGCTACCGACGCCCCCCCCCCCCCCCCCCCCCAGGCCACAATCGCATTAACCTGCAGCTCAGGGCTAAACTGCCTGTCATGGTGTACCTCAGACGAACACTGTCACGCCAAAACAGCCCCCCCTCGCCCCCCTCCAACATTCCCCATTTTACTCTGATTACCCCCCCTACCCCTTACCTGTACTCTGCTGCACCTACAGCTCCTTAGGAAGGTGTCAGCCTTTGAAAGCCTCCATACTTTCTCACTCGTCTCTTTTTCACCCAGTTAATTTCCACAGCGCCTCCACCTCCCCCCCCCCATCCCCCGCGCACCCCCACATCCCCTGCACCCAACTCCCCCGTTTTTTTTTCTCTCTCTCTCTCTCTTTCTTCCATCTTGCTAATTCTGTCTCTCTTCCACCGTGCCAATGAAAATGCCGGAGACAGCCAGCGATGCCTTTTAGTGCGCATGAAAGATGTTTAAGATTTAATTACAAGTGTAAATAGCCCGTTCGGCCATATGGCGACAAAACTTCAGACATATGTGCTGCCAGGAACCTCGCAACACGCAACCTCCCATGATGCACCGGGGTTTTTCTTTTCACTCCCCGCTCCCCTCTCCACTTCGGAGAGAGGGTTTCCAGCACGCCCAAAAAAAAAAAAAACTCTGAAAAAGGTGCATTAATTGCCCCCCCCCACCACCACCACCACACCCTGCACCCCCCCGCCGCCCCCCTCCCTCCCCACTTTCTGTCCCAAATCCCGTCTCCCTGCTTCACACTCCGCAGGACTTCTTATTAAGATTCTGTCGCTGAAGCCACTGCCATCTGCTTCTGGTTAAAATATTAGGGAGATGTAATTTGAAATTGGAAGTGTACCAGTACGACTGGCGTTACTTTCTGTTTGATGCACGCTTGAGTGTTTACTGTGTGCAGGAGGGAAAAGCTCCACGCTGCCAAATCACGACAACTTTAGTTTTTTGGGAATTTTTTTTTTTTTTGTTTTTTGTCACTCAAGATTGTTTCGTACTCGTTGCCAGCAGAGCGAAGGTTATTCTGGGTCACGAGGAACACTTCTCTGGCAGTTTTTAGTGCTTTGGAAACCTTTAATTTTGTGCGTTTGTGATTTTTTTTTTGTGGTACATCGGAATGCTGTAAATGACTCTCCTTAGTGGCTGATGAGTTTGATAATGTAGGAGGCTAAAGCTTAGAGGCTTCTCCAAGATTCTCATCGCTGGCTAGTTTTTTTGGTCCCCAAAAATGACCAACTCATTGTTTAGTTCAGGAATCAGATCCCTGTGGTCTAAGTGGTGTTGTTGTGTTTCGCGTGAATGCTGTATGAACTGCTGAAGGGAATGTGGCCTGTGTTTACGTTAGATCAGACCCACACTGTTCAGACATAAAATACCAACATAATTTTTCATTATTATTTGCACTAATTGTGGGGTTATTCATCATATTGAAAATCAAAACTCATGGAGATGGCATTCGTTTTGCTGTGGTTGATGTTGTCGTTCTTGCTGTGGAGGTTTTACCTTTGTGTCTTGTCTACCTGAGGCCAGGCAGATACAGTGAATGTCTTAATGGATGGCACTGGATGTATTTGTCCTCTAAGAGTACGGCTGGCCCCAATGACGAACGTGTACATTTTATTGCACGTATATACAAGCAGGCAAGCTGTGTGAACTGGACATCATGTGTTCATGGCTATGAATAACTGTTACATAGTGAGTATCGTACCTTATCGGACCTGTGTTTTATAGTTGTTCCAATGGCCTTCGGTATGCACTTATTGCACGTCGATTCGGATAAAAGCTTCTGCCAAATAAATGTAATGTAATGCAAGCCAGCTTTGATCTGGTCCAAAGTCTGTTTTGGCCAGTTTCATTTGAGACATTTGTTGGAATCTGTGCTGTATTTTGGGGGCCAGTTTTATATATAAATGTCTTTTAAGTGCACGCTTGCCTAAATATGTGATCAAGTGCAGTTGGATCATGTTCTTTGAAGCATGGTGTAACTGGATTTTGAAAAGGAGGAATTTTTTTTGGAAACTCCTGTGTAAGAAAAGTTATCCCTCTTCAAACTGAGGTTTGTATCACACTTAGATATTTTGGGTGTATAGATATTTACATTTTAACATGTTGTCATGGTGTCTAAAAAGGCATTGAGGTGAAGTTGGACGCGGTTGAAGTGACTACAAAAACAAAAAAACAAATCTCACGTTGTCAGTGTGTTGAGAAAACCGGTCTACATTTAATTGCAAATCACATTCGAACATTATGCCAAAATGCACCCAGTGCAGCCTCTGTCGTTCTATCACATAAGTCCTGAATATTGAATATCTTGCGTGTTTCAAACGTATGTCAATAGCAGTCATACACACGGGCCAGCAAAAACCTGATGCTTACTGGCCAATTAGATTTCAGTTGTGTGTGGCTCAGCCAATCAGGTGTCGTGACCTGTTCTAACTGTTCTATTATTTTTTTATTTCTCTCGTTTCAGATTGAAGTGTCACAACTGGAGCCAGAGATCGCCATGGCGACGAATGACAAGGCGGTGACCTACAACAAGGGACTGTAACTACCAAAGACAGTGCAGGTGGATAAGGTCGAGGGCAAGCGTGCGACTCTAGTCCCATAGCGGTCTGAGCCGGTCCGGGTCTTACCGGGAAGCACCCGATAGTCTTAAAACCTTTGTGTACAGTGCTATTATTATGAGGGCCAGGAATTAATGTCTGGCTCTGGCATCTTAAATTCTGCCATATTCAACTGCATAAAATGGGAAATTCTGTTGACTAGTAACGAGTGTGTCCAAGTGAAATGGTTCATACCAATGAGAAGCAAAATGGGAACAGGAAATGACATCATAACGGTGACTGAACTGAGCCAAGTGCAGAGCTTACATTTTAAGGATCCTGAACTGTGAATATTAGTGTTTCACCTCTGCGTCTATATTTGTTCAGTACATATATAGACCCGGGGGAGGGGGGGGGGGGGGTTCACATGGGGGTGGTTTGGGGTCTGGTCAGAGTGCTGCCGTTCTACAGAATTTACCTGACCCTGGAGTTAAAGAGACCACGCCCACCCTCGTGTGCTCGTTCCCTCAGCCAATCACAGATCCCCACGCCCTCTGAACTGAGAATTATCAACGAGGAGCCAAACGTCAGTGCTCTCAAGAACCCCAGTTCCCGAACCTTACATTACATTACCGTGCCATCAACATTGGTCCAGTTTTTACTTTGGGGGCGTGGCCTGTAAGGAAACCCCGCCCACAGAGGCAGAGTTTTGCCTTATGGGGATTTCGGCACCATGGATGGAAAGACTTGTACCCTCGGACTCGTGGAAGACTGCCCTCCTTCAGCTAACAGACTTCCAGGCTCCGCCCACATACCGGTGAATTAATTAACAATGCAAATTGCTGTGATATGCTCCAGTGCGGGTGTGGCTGCGGTTTGATGGTACGCTCCGGTGTGGCTGCCACCGTAGTTTAATCACGGCAGAATTGCAAAAAAATTGGGTCCAAGGGGACAAGGACTGGCACGGACCTCCCGTGAGGGACGGCCTCTTCCTCGGTCACCTCGGCAACCGCCTTTCCGTCGCATCGCTGGACCGTCCAGGTGCCGCCATGGAAACGCCATGTCTCAGTCCCAGCGGCCTGCGTGGCGTTCAGATTTATCGCTCGAAGCGTTTCAGGTTTTCAGCCAACGGCAGCATTCTCGTCCCCGGCTGCGTATGAGCCCGCCGAGTGCCTTGCGCGCTGTGTTGAGGTTCAGCAGGACCTGTGACGGTTTGAAAGTGGATCTTGCGGTTGACCTTGTTTTGGTTTTCTGCGTTTTCGCCAGGTCCGAACACAGGACCTTCAGCAGATACTGCCCCTTACTGCCGACCCGCGAATGGCCATGTGCTGATGTATCTACTGTGACTCTTGCTTTATCAAAGTGTTAGGCAAATATGTATTCAACTTTAAGTCTTTATTGTCCCATCAGGGGAAAGTTTTTTACAGCCAGGAGTTTAAGAGATTACCAAGAAATACATAAAATCTCACGCCAACAAAACCACATAAAAACATAATAGTCATAACCAAAGATGTGAATGTACCAGAGATTAATTGAAATTGATTTTAAGTGTTTTTAAGCAAATATCAAATCCAATCAAGCAGCTTTTTTCATGAGTAGCACTGTTATGTGGGCTAGTATTAATTCTTCAATGTAGAAGTGTGTGTGTGTGTGTGTGTGTGTGTTTGTGTGTGCTTGTAAGTTTACATGGAAGTGCCATACCTTACACGCAGCGGAAAATAAATGAACTATTTGTCAATGTTGTGATTTTTTTGCTGATGCATGATGGAGTTCCGTGTGAGTAAACTTGCCTTTTTTATTTCGCATTGCCATGTGTCTGCCTAGACCAGGAGATTAGTTTGTTTACCTGGTTGTTATGGGAACGTAGCATGTTCGTCCGTTGGAGTGGGCAACGGGGCAAGAACGGACATGTCGGGGTATTAAAGGGAAACCGAATCGCTTTTGGGCCTCAAGAAACTCTCCAAAAACACTTTGGTTACCACCATTAGTTCTTCTTTCAAGGAAATTCGGTCAATGACGTTAGGACAGCTGTTCAGAAATTGTGATTATGTAACCTCACTTCGAAGTACCATAGAGTACCGACTTGTGTAATATACAAGACACTCCTGCATTATTGGTTATTACACTGCAGTTCCTTGTCCTTTGATAGTGCAGCGTGGGCACACTGAACTAAATTGCCCTGGTAATATTGTCTTGACCCCCTGTCCCTAGAGTGAAATGAGCAGTTATTGCTGTGCTGCAAAACCTGTGCTGTGAATTATCGATTAAAATTGATCCCGGGAAAAGTGTTGTCATGTCACCGTCAGACAGATCATAGCTTCTGTTCATAGCCGTCTTCGCTCAGAGTTTGTTTTTTGCGACTCCGCACGGATCGCTCGCTGTGTGTTAATTAATTTTTTAATCATGCAAAATAAATTGTGTACTTTGGTAAATGTGTGCAAAGCTGTTTTATTTTTTGTTGTTGTATTAATTGCTGACATTTTAGCAGGTGCTCGTGTTTTCAGTTTTATTGTTGATCACGAGAACTTGCGGTTACCGCTCTCTCGTCTCACTGCTTGGCTATAATTATGTCCTTTGTTTTTGAGCCTGACAGTAAGAAAAGAAATGCTTTGGCCAGTTGCATATGGACACTAAACAGGATATAGTTTTAATCTGAGACAACCTGCTGTCTCTTCCTGAATGTATTGCATGTTGCGGTAATATAATTAGGCCTACACTGCTCTCTGCTTTCGACTATGTTGTACAATATATTGCGGTAACCTGATTATGAGAAACTGCTCTCTATTATTGCATATATTTCATCTTGCAGTAATCTCATTATAACAGTATGCTGTCTGTTATATACAGTATATATTTCATGTTGCAGTAATCTGATTATAAGAGACTGCTGTTTTTGCGTGTATTGCGTGTTGCAGTACTCTGATCATAAGACTTTGCTCTGTTATTGCGTGTACTGCGTGTATAGTGTGTATAGCGTGTACTGTGTGTATAGTGTGTACTGCGTGTTGTGTGTACTGTGTGTAGTGCGTGTACTGTGTGTAGTGCGTGTACTGCGTGTGTTGTGTTTATTGCGTGTGTAGTGTGTACTGCGTGTTGTGTGTATAGCGTGTACTGTGTGTAGTGCGTGTACTGCGTGTTGTAGTGAGTTGCCGGGCGCTGTGAGTCATCGTGTGGCGGTTAGGCCCCGTGACGGGAGACTTTGCTCTGTTATTGCGTGTACTGCGTGTAGTGCGTGTATTGCATGTATAGTGTGTACTGCGTGTTGTGTGTATAACGTTTACTGCGTGTTGTGTGTATAGCGTGTACTGCGTGTACTGTGTGTATAGCGTGTAGTGCGTGTATAGCGTGTAGTGCGTGTACTGCGTGCACTGCGTGTTGTGTGCATAGCATGTATTGCGTGTATAGCGTGTAGTGCGTGTATAGCGTGTATAGCGTGTACTGTGTGTATAGAGTGTATAGCGTGTATAGCGTGTACTACGCGTGTACTGCGTGTTGTGTGTATAGCGTGTACTGCGTGTACTGCGTGTTGTAGTGAGTTGTGTTTATTGCGTGTGTAGTGTGTACTGCGTGTTGTGTGTATAGCGTGTATTGTGTGTACTGCGTGTACTGCGTGTTGTAGTGAGTTGCCGGGCGCTGTGAGTCATCGTGTGGCGGTTAGGCCCCGTGACGGGAGACTCTCTCCTCTCTCCGCGTGTCCGGGGCCCACCGGCGTCTCCCTCCGGATCCGCTCCTAATTGGAGCTGAAGGGAGATTTCACTTAGACGGCGGAATCAGCTTGTCCCAGGTAGCACCTCCGGCTGCCCAGACGCTGTGCTGTTAGCGGAGACAGTCTCACCTGACAACAGGATTCACACCTGGGCCAGCGCTCCCAGCCCCCTGGGCTCCCACGGCAAGCTGTTCATCCACTTTCACATATCAGCCCCCCCACCCCCCACCCCCAGAGGCAACAGTATGCCCCCCCCTCCCTCCTCACACACTTCTCCCTCCGCTACAGTCCCTCCTGCTGCCTCTCCAAACCACTGCTCTACGTCTTCCCTCATCTCTCTCTCTCTCTTTTGGTCTCTCTCTGTCTGTCTTTCTGTCTCTACCTCTCTGTCTCCGTCTCTCTATCTCTCTGTTTGTCTCCGTCTCTCTCTCTCGCTGCCTCCCGCCCCACACCGCCATCTCTGCTTTCCTTCCTTTTGCTCTGTTCTGGTTTTCCTCCCCCTCTCCTCTTCTGTAACACCCTCTTTTACTTCCCTCCTCAGTGTCATCCCTCAATCCCCAGGATCCTATTCCCTTCTCTCCTTTATTCCCTCGCTTCCTCTCTGACTCCTCTACCGCCTCAGCCCCCCCCCCCCCCCCCCCCTCCTCCCTCCGTGCTTCAGGTGAGAGTTGCCAGTAATTGTTTGTTGACTGGAGCGTAGTCGAGCCCAGCGCCATGCTCGTCTCGTTAGGTACACCCCTTGGGCAGACACCTGCTCTCACGCGGCGATGCTCCTCACTGTCACCGTGGCAACGGTGAGACGCAGTGCGCCAATCCGTCCAGGCTAACCGTCCGTCTCCATTCCGTTACCCCGTTCCCCGCCTCCGCGCGCTCAGCCGCTGCTGGATAACGAAGTGACATTATCGACGCTCTTCTCGTGCGCCTGTGCGAATATCGTGTTAGCGGCAGTTCAGTTGGGTTGGCGCCCTCCGCCTGAATCGAGTCACCTCAGATGTTTTATCATTACAACAATTCCAGCTGCTAGCGTTTCACAACGAGCACTAGCACCGAGCTAAGGACGTGCTTCGCAATTTTAAATTGAAATGCATTTTTAAATGCACAGAACCTGTGAATAATATTGCCTTTCTTAAATTGCTGCATCTGTTTGACATAAATCAGTATTCTTTTTTGGCTGTTAATATTCCCCATTAGTTTATACAAAAGATATTTTTTAAATTCAAAATGAAAATATTTATAGACTGCTCTTGTGGATTTAACGAAGAGCAATTGCTTTTGTTGTATTTCCTATGTGCAAAAGCCAAGTCACTGTCTCCGGGATATTAAATGGAAAATATGCACATTTATAATTGTATTTATTTATTTTTATTGAAGCTGCATATTTGAAAATTATCCAGATGGTTCAATTATATTTTTCCATGCCCTTTTTCCCACACGTACCCATAACTACTGCATCAATATAATAGAATGGCAATGGGGAGAAATAACAGGCGATCTTTCTTTCTCTATAGGCACACACGCATACACAACTTTGGGGGAAACAAAACCGACTCGCATAGTCAAGTCTCACAAGCATGCGAGCAAGTCTGAGGAATATTTCCTTGGGACGTCTCCCTGTCTCCTCCCAAACGTAGGCGCGCGCGCGCGTGTGTCAGTAGAACGAGAGTCATCTCCCTTGTTATTATATTATAGTACTACAACAGCAGTCCGTGTTAAATAAAAGTTAGTGTTTGTGTAGATAAAGGCTGTGCTATCTAAGATGTAGTTTCACACTCAGGATGGGGCACTCCTGTAGCCTCACGGATAAACGGTATCGCGTAGCGAGTGCAGCGTTGACAGACCTGGCGATTTAATCAGAAGCCGCGGTGTGGAAAATCCGATAATCAGAGTTTTTTTTCGCCGACAGTGTAAAATGAGACGCGGCCGTTCGGCCACCGGGCTCGTTCCTACGGCGAATCGCTGTCCTTCGCCACAGTTTAAAAAGCACCGGCTTCTTGGAATGGCCGGTATGTGTTGCCACATCACGCTTCTGAGGCCCGCGGCTGCACCTGCGCTGCGTATAGAGTGTCCGGGGGTACTCAAAACAAGCCGCCAGGGTCACCCCTTTTGTGCTGAAAGCGGACTTGCTGTCTGTACCCCGTCACAGCGGCCCCACTGAAAATAAACATTCGTGCACGCGCTGCCAAGTCTTGCTCTTCCCTTCCAAGTCTTGCTCCTCCCTTCCATGTGTTGCTACTGCGCAGACCTTTTACACCAGTTTTGGTTTTTAAAAAATATGTTTTTTATTATTTGCCATTTCGATAGATTCCTGGCAGAGCAAGGCCCCCATGTCACGAGCAGCGGATGTAGACACTGCCGTTTTCTTTGAAGAAACTTTTCAACTACACTTTAGGTTTTGTTTTTTAGGGTTAATTTTTTTGTAATTATTGGTTCTTTATCACATTCCTGGCCCTTTCGTTTTTTGCATGCTTGATGAGCGTAAACTTCAACTTTTTTTCATATATAAATTCACAAAACGGGGAAGGTCTACATTGTTCGTTCTAAAACATCTTTATTTGTTAATTTACAGTTTTGTTTTTTTGTTTGTTTTTTGTTCTGGGAAAGTTCCTCTTTACACCACTAGGACGTTGTCCGGCTTGGGAAAACATTTAATGTCTGTTTCAGGGATTTTACATTAACTAACCTTCAGTATATTTCCCTCTCTCGTGGTCTCCAAAGATCTGTAGGACCTGTTTCTGTATAGCTTCATAGATGTACAAAAAAAAAAAAAAAAGAATCTCACCTGTGTTATTTTCTTTAATGCACATTCGGAGTAAAATTCAAGACAGATGTTTAAAGTATGACATTTCCATACTTTTAAGGTCAGTTGACAGAAAGAAAAAAAACAGTATATTGTTTACATATATTCAACCGTCGAAATTCAGCAACATATTTCTTAATGTTATATATGTGTAATATCTGTATGAATCTGCTGCACCCAACTGGAATATCTGCTGACCGAGAGGTTTGCATCCAGAGAAGTACTTCTTCAAAGAAACTGAACATTACTTGTATTACCCCCTGTAATATTCTGTAGGAAAAAAATGTTCTTTCTTCCATTTTCTGCTCTTTTTTTCCAGAGCAGTGGCGTAAGCAATTCAGTCCACAACACAGGTGTGTCGACAGATTTATGGCAAAGCTCTCTACAATACGAAAATATTATTTCTTTGTGGATAAATCATTTTTCAGAACTTGGTCAAGTACAATATTCAACAGGAAAATTTCAAATGAAAGTGTTTGGGGGAGGGGCCTCCAGTGTGTAAGTAACTGGACTTTGAACTGCACTTTGGCCCCACCCATGGGTGTACATACTGGTGGGAGGGAACACCCTGCCCCCCCCCCCCCATTTCTCCCATCAGATCCCCCCCCTCCCCCCAATATTAACATGTTTATACTGTAAATGTCCCCCAATTTAAAAAAATTAATTTTAAAAACCCTAAAGAAATTTTCCTGTTTCTTGCCCCCCCCCCCCCCCAGTTTGAAATGAGATATGTCCCCGCCCAAACAACACAGAACAGCGTCTAGATCAGCCCGATATGAGCCACAGTCTAGCAGTTGTTTAAAGACATCGCCTCAAATTTCTGCAGTGTACTTAAATAGAAAAAAAAAAACACAGTGCTTAAATTAAATGTGACATTTATTGATGGTTTAGTTTAGTCAGAATAAAAACCTCTGACAGCCACTGTCTTGGGCTGGAACTAGAGTAAAATGGGAAAAAAAGAAAAAGAAAGTTTCCATGTGAACTTGTGCAGGCAATGCATGTTATACTGTAAAAAAAAAAAAAAAAAAAAGTTTAACATCTGTTATCTACATTCGAGACCCATGGTCAAAAGGACCAATGAAACGACAGAACGTGAAAATCACCCCTGAATGGCAGGTGGCCCCGATTTCCCGCGGCTATGTGACAGAGAGGTGGACCGCGGCGCTCAGGTTTTGGGGTACAGTAGCCAGGGCACGCAGGGCCCCAAGTTCGGGCAAAGCGAAGGTCGGCCTTTGATCCTCTGGGACTTGTGTCAGTTTCTCAGCTTGACTCGAGGAGACCCTCTGTTTGAGGCTTGCAAATGTTTTCTGCTTGGCGGCATCATATTCAGTCATTTTTGTCCTTGTTTTTTTAATATATATATATATATTTATAGATATAATTATGCCTTACAATATTACTTAAATAAATAGGGTTGCGATCGGAAATGGTCTCTGGTGGGATCGGGGTGTCGGGGGTGTGGTCGGACTGGGAGAGGGTAGCGGGAGTGTGGTTCTAGTCGTCGGATGTCACATCGATGTCCTCCGAGCTGGCTTGCTTGGTGGCAATCCTCCACCTGTTGATGTGGTGATTCCCCTTCTTCTTCTGTTGGTTCTCTGGCCCCTCCTCCTCCAGCTTCTGCCTCTTGTACTTTGTCCTTCTGTTCTGAAACCAGACCTTGACCTGAGGAGGTAGAAAAAGACCACTGCTAATGTGTACCAAAGCATGGTGCTCCACCGACCTGTCTCCTCCTCCTGTGGTCATAATAGTGTATAATCAACTGTGAGAATCCTGAGTGAAAGAACATTCTTTTCACAGCTTTGCTTAGCAACATTTATGACATCACAAAAAAGAGGACATTTTCTGTTGAAACCCAACAACCTAGATGCATTGTTGTTTCTGGTTGGTGTAAGATGCATCCTCGGTCAAAATAACTTATTGCTGCTTATTTTCTACCTTCTTCTGATATCCATGTATCTCCACAGTTGAGTTGGATTTGTCTGTAACTTAATCAGTTTTTAGGGTCACAGATAATGCTTGGTGTAAAATCATCTCTGATAGATTACATTCTACTGCATAGAGATAAAATATATCTACTCTGATGGTGTTAAATTATCATTGAACTCTTTTCTGTGTAATGCTTTTCTTGCCTCTTAGGTGCACTTACAGCCCATGTAAATCACTCTGCATGAGAGCGTGATTAAATGTAAAATGCAAATGACCTTAACGCTGTCTGGCACTGTTTACACACAGCCAGTGTGATTTTGGTGCTGTGCATCTATTAAAGATCTCATGAATTCCACTTTTTCTTTTGACTGTAAGAGGGCATGAATGAATAAACAAATGACAGATAGATAGATAGATAGATAGATAGATAGATAGATAGATAGATCTGTTATTTTATTATGTTTTTTTCATAAAATTCCTGTTGAGTACGGGCAGTGGAGTAATAAGTATTAATGTAAAAAAAATAATATTCGTTTTACTGCACGCTGTGTTCCCCTCACTGCTGTTTGCATTGATTTTAGCATTTAATTCCGTAGTTTGTCATGCTTGTGTGCTTGTCACACAAAACTTTTTATATATATATATATATATATACATTTCAGCGTATCAGCGTATCCGCCCTGCGTAAATGTTTGCCCTCATTGCACAATAGCTGAAAATAAGTAAGTAAATCGTCAAAAAAGGCGAAAGTTGCTGGACAAAGCATAGAAAACTAGAGCCTCTCCGGACTGGCTCGGCTTAGCTTTAATACGACGAGTCTTCTGAAGCATAGTTACATCTAAACGTTCACGCCTGGCGTGATATATCTGTATATTTAATATAATTAAGTAAGGAAAAAATAACTCCCAATGGTTCCTATTTTTTTTTTTTTTTTAAACAATTGTTTCTTATTAAATTATACCGAAATTTGTTTATAAAATAAATATAATTATCACGAATCACTTATCCTTATTTCAAAATATAAGTTTATTTAGTAAATGTTTCGGAATTAGGCCTACATGCTGGTCATTTCTCTGTTTCTCTTCTAGTCGATATCCATTTAAACAGCTAGGATGTACGCTGTTCTTGTTAATTAAATCCATCGCAAACATCTAAAACATTTCGTGAAATATTCTTCTCGAAGACTTTGTTTTGGTGAATTCCAAACACATAGGCTACTTTACGGGCATTTTGCTCACGCTATTATCCAGTTTGCAGTGCAGCACACAACTGTTCTGTTGCAGAAGTCAGAACGTTTTTGTTAAACTGGTTCTACAATGTAACAACTATACATGTCAAATTGTTGCTTAAGTTTACTTTGTATTTTAACCACTGAATTTTACTTAATGTTATCATGCATTCTTTGTTTGTTTTTTTCCCAGCTACCTTAATTCCTCTGAAATAATGAAAGGAAACACCCTAATTTAGGTATATTTTATCATTTAGGATGTAGTTTGGTTTATTATTATTATTATTATTATTATTGTTATTATTATTATTATTATTATTATTGGTAGTAGTAGCAGTAGTAAGTAATAATGTTGCATTTGGTTCTCTCTTTTTTGTGAAGATTCCACGTTTTTTGGGAATATATACTCTTGGTAAATTGTCTTATTTTAACCTTCTGAGAAAATGCTAACTTCAAAAGGGCTTCATGTAAATGTTTTTTTTTTTTTTTACTTTGACAGTCGTGGTTTGTTCGGGTCGGTGATTGGAATGTGGGTGACTGGCGTTTGAAGCAACGTCATCGTGTCGCCACTCCCGAAGAACACGCTAAGTCTGCGATACCAATTCCCGTTTTGCCGTCTTTAAACGATGTGTTACCTGAGTTTCCGATAGACTGAGGCTGTTGGCTAGCTGCTTCCTCTCAGCGCCCACCACGTAATGGTTCTTCTCGAAGGCTCTTTCCAACCGCAAGAGTTGGGACGGGGAGAAAGCCGTCCGGATCCGCTTGGGCTTCCTGGCGAACGGGCCGTGCAGTAGTAGACTGTCCTGGGAAACATCATTTCCTGAGAACACAATCACAGCGCGGGCTTGAGAGTCGGAACTCAGGCACTCCCACTCGCTTTGTGCGCGCGGGCCAGGCGCCCTGTTGGAGGCAAATCTACTAGAAACGGGTCTAGCACCGCGCGCACAGGGCTCTAATTAGCCCGGGGATTATTAGTTCCCCGGGGCGAGCGAATTGAAAGGAAATGACCCCAGTAAGATCTTGCGTGTTTGAATGCTGTGTCGTTTTTTCCTCCAAATTTTGGCTTTAGTTCGTCATGTTTTGTTATGTGTATTTGCTGTTGCACTACCAAATTATGGATATTGTCATTTCATCTTGGTTGGAATATAGCAGATGTATTATTATTATTATTATTATTATTATTATTATTATTATCATCATCATCATTTGAATTACTAGGCCTGGTATTATTATTATTATTATTATTATTATTATTATTATACACAGTAAATGGTTTGTTTCGGAGATAGACGACGTGTTGTTGTGTTGTTTTATAGTGTGTTGTGTGCGTTTTGATTTTTTTGTGAAGGCCTCCCTAAGCTTTGTCGTTTGTTTAGCAATGCTCCCCCCCAGCTAAAAATAGTTGCCCTGTATTGTATTATAAACCAAACATGTGTTCGAAAATTACATTTTGAAATCAGTTTTTAAATAAGTTTAATGTAAGTTATTGAATGATATTAGAGAACAATACACAGTCGTTCTGAAATACATTAAAGTGAAATACATCCTAGAAAAATTAGTTGAAGAGAAATGAATTTACTTTAAATTAGATAAATTTGTCTAAAAATGTTTGTGGAAAAAACAAGTGTCAGATAAACTCTAGAGTAAACAATAGTATCCATCCAAGTGGAGCGATATCTCAGGTCTCAGTGATTATGACAGAGTTGATAAAGAAACGAAGGAGAACAATTCAGGTTTTTTGGCATTGGCTGCATTTTCTGACAAGACAATGATGTGTTATAATTTAATGTTCTTTTTTTCGGGATTTCTAACAACATGGCGATTTCGGGTTATCCAAAGAAACGTCCGGTGCGGAAACAACCTCGGACAAGAGTTCCTTCATAAATCACCTTAAGGTCTCACTCGGGCGACGGACTCTCTTAAAGGCTTGATCACCGACAAAGAAAATATTTCCTTTGCAAATTGGCTGCACGGGGAGAAAAATACCAGCCAATTATCTCAACACCACTTTTTCTCCGCATGAGCGAGTGTCGAACGCCCAAAGCAGTGTTTAAACTTTAAGCCCTGTAAACTCTGAAATGGCATGTAATTATTCCCTTGGAGATTTTTTTTTTTTTAATTGAACATTTTCATCTCAGGGTGCGTATATTTGCGTCTGCAACATCTGAGTTAACGGAGGATATGTAACTGATAGCAAACTTATCGACTTTAAGAAAGGCGTGTTGTAATGGAGATACAATTCGTATAGAATATATATGAACATTTAAAATATATTTATTTTATTTATAGGTCTATATCAAAAGAAAACGTGTTATGACAGGGACTACCAAAGTGATAGCCCGTCTAATAAGCAAGCACGTGTAACTTAAATGTGGCTTGAGTGTGTTTAAGCTATACGTTATACATTGTATGGAAATGTGTGAAAATGTGGAATGACTTCTGACGCAGCCTGAGAGATCCTCATAGGAATGCAGTGCCTCTTCTACCTGCGAAAGATTCCTCTCTGTTGCTTGACTCCGGGCTATACGTTGAATGGCATAAAACACCCTGCTTGCTCATCGTTAACTACGACGGTTTTTTTTTTTTAATCTTCGGAGACCACTCGAACTTGACAAGCCGTGAAATTTGAGCACATTCACAGGTGAGAGTGGTTTCTAAGTTCTAAACGGTAGCTTTTGACACACCGTTGCATACAATCCAGCACTGAACGGCATATTTACATTTCGCATGTATTTTTCCCGCACGTAATATAAAGCGTATTTTACGTTGGTATGAAAATCCTATTCATCTTTTCAAGTTGAGGTCAGCACCCCTTTGGGTTTATTATTGCGTTGAAAACTAAACCCCTCGTTTGTTTTAGCGTCTACTTATGTACCCATGAGAATGTTATGAGTAGAGTTTGTTTATTAAAAATTCGACGTCGATAAGACGAACTGGACAAAAACGAAGGAGTGGCACCTATTTCAGGCCTAGTGGTTTGGCTTGTATATGGAATTTATGGAAGCTATAAGTCCAACTCAAAATATATATTAATTATGTGAAGAAACGAATAGAGACATCAGCATCAGTCACACCTATCGTGCTCTGAATATATGCTACTGAGAATGGGTCAGAAAGCTGTTAGGATAGCTGCTCAGTGGACGCGGAGGTCAACGAACCATGTTGGGGTAAATACTGAAATAGGTAAAAGTTCCGCGTAAAGTCTATTTCAAATTTAATGGCAACTCGGGAGGTTTGTTTATTTTCTCTCTTTTTTGTACTTTGGCAACTACCACCATGAAAATAAAGTTTTTTTAATTAAAAGTAATTGCCAATAAACAAAAGTAACATCACACGAAGCATCTAATGCTGGATAACAGCTATCCACATAGGGTATCAACGTTACAAAGCACTTTGCAATTTATTGAAAAATCCCTTTTTAAATATTACATTTTTTTTCAGTTTGAAAAATAACTTCATTGTTTGGGGGTACAAATCAAAGTTCGGACACACTGTGCCTTGTTTTTAATATTTCCTTTTTGTGTACATGATGAAAAAATGCACATAAACTTTGAGCAATGCATAGGCATTAGGTTCTGGCTGTGAGTTTGTAAGGGTCGTCTCTTAAGTCTATAGCTTTGCAGAGAAACATATATTATGTGTTTTTAAAACAAACCCATTTCAAGATTCGCCAAATACAAGCCTAGATGTTCACATACACTACAGAGGAAATTTCATCTCACGCTGTATTGCATTACACATTATCGACCAACATGTATTCAGTGATTTTTGCTTAAACAAAAATAAAGAGAAAAAAAAAAGAATCGATTTAAAATTCAAAATGCGAATTCAATGAGGCCCAGTAAATTATGTAGTTGTTTTTTTTTTTTTTTTTTGGCCACTGTGTTATAGAGGATGTGCATCAGAAGTGTTATATCAGAATGTCCCCTCATAGTTCATGGTCGCCTGGACTGTGTTTTTCATTCCGTACGTTAGTTGTAGCACGTGCAAAAGAATGCTGGCGAATGCCTTCAATCCCAGTATAATGCGGATAAGCGGCCAGTTTCATTTTTCCTCGCGACAAGAAGCAATTTTAGTTTATCTGACTCACACCAGCCCGACGACAAAGCGTAGCCAGAGGCGACGAGAGGACAGCGAGAAAAAAATAAGATAACTCAATCTGTGCTCTCTTCATTTTCCAGAACAAAGAGCTGTTTTTCTTTTATGTGTAATCCCTTTCCTCTCTGTTGGCTTAAAATGTTAGTCTCTGTTGAGATTGTGACGCATGCACAGTTTTACAGGTGTAGAATGCAGATACGTCTGAGTAGGCCAACGTACTGATAGAGAACAATAGGTTTTCATATATATACACACACACACACACATATATATATATATATATATATATATATATATATATATATATATATATATATATATATAAGCATATTGAATGTATCATAAAGTGTAGTTTTTATCACAGACTGTTGAGCTCTTGGGAAAGGCTGGTTATATGCACCAAATAATATATTGGAACCTGGCAATAATTAACACCATATATTTCAGCCACTAATAAATCAAGAGTCGTGTAATAATAGCCTAAAAATTAATGTGATATTGCTCTTGCTACTGCTACTACTACAACTGATAATAATAATAATCATCATCAAATAGCCAGTTAAGTACTACTGCTGCTACTACGACTACTACTACTACTACTACTACTAATAATAATAATAATAATAATAACAATAATACATTGCTTACAGACAGTACCCATGTGAGTTAAACAACATTGTTTCATTGTAATCATAAAAGCGTGCATTCTCTTTGGAAACATGCACTTATGTGCTTTTAACTTGCTTTCATGTTTCCATATTCGCGTTCCTTGGAAGCTTTGCGAAATTCATAATGTATTCGTAAGTGGTCTGCCAAGGAGCAAATGTTGTCATTGCTAAATGAACACTTACCCTTTTACGGAGCAATCATAACATAATTACATAGGCCTCAAGCGACAGCGAAGCCATTCTTTTACAGAGAGAAAAGTTACTGTACACTCACCAGACAGTGCAGCGGAAAAGGCTTCACGATAGATTAATTTAGCCTATTTTTGATCCGCCTTTAATTACATGCAACAAAGAGAGAGAAAAAAATTGTAGCTGCGTTTACCTTGAAATCTGTGACCGAAAAACCTGTTCCGCAAAACCCAGGGGTAAAAATTTAGCGGGTCACGGTGCTGTGTTCCAAAGAACGAGTGGGGGTGCTGCAGATGCGAACCTCCGAGTTGGTGCGGATGAACAGTCAATGACGGGTGATTAACTGTCTCTGGGAAGACCAGCTCCGGGTTCGGATACAGGGACCTCCCCGCGGGGCCCTGGTAGCCGTTCATGAAGGCGTCCGCGGGGTTCGGATAGCTAAGGGCAGTTGGTCGGATGGGATCCTCCGCCGTCAGAGGACTCTCCTTCGCAACCAAGGATTCGATGGTGAAACAGCGCTTGCCCGCCGGCGGAAACATGGTCTGACAGTCCAAGTGAATACCGCCCCCCCGAAAAATACAGTTCCTCACTCGTTTCGTCTTCTGTGGTGATGAATACGTAGACTCATTTAAAAGGACATTTGGGGAGGCAAGGTGGTCCGATTGCACGTTAATTTGGGGAAAGGGTTGAGCAGTTAAACAAAACAAAAAAAGCTTTAGGATCTTAAATGTGAATAGAGAAGGTATGAATCCATGGGACGGCACGTGCTGATATAAGATGAAGTCAAACACTGTTTGAAGCGGCTGTGGAGTGACAGGGGAAAAGATTTGTGTGGTGCCTATTGGTACCTGAGGAAACCGCTCTGATTGGACGGCTCCGTCTACTCCGGAGCATGGATCACTCAAAAAACGCGGATTGGAGCCTTCCAATGAATTTAGGACGAAGACACTCGCCATGAAGAACACGTTAAGTATACCAAGGTTATTTGTTAGATTTTGATATGACTTACTCGGGAATTAGAGCGGAACCTCCCAGGAGGCCGTTGGCCGTTTCATTGGTCTTGTGGTCTCATTAAAATGATATGTCTTCGCCTCAGGCCTATCCATAGGAAGTATGTTATACAGACAAAGTGGTAACGTGTGGCCTAAGGCTGTTCCAGCCAACTACCAATGGTTAAAATTTTGATTACTGTAGTAATATTTGATGCGTACTAGCAGGGGCACTCTTTTGTAAAGGCCAATGTTTTGTTATGCACTTTCTCAGTCTCGGACAACTCCATAATTCACTTCGACCTGTTCTCTTGCAGTAAAGCGCGTGGATAAATTGGCCTGCATTGGTTAAGGGAAACTATGAAAATTTTAATTTAGCGTATATTATTATCCATGAACAACACAAGCATAGCATAGTTTTGCACTAGGCCACAGTAAGATGTGTTCGTAACAGTGTGGTTTTTGACGGGGCGCTTCTAAATCAGGACTCTCAATAACACTTAGTATCTTAATAATTTTGGCAAACGTGAAATAAGTTTGTCTTGCGCATAGGAACCCAGGTTATGCCTAAGATAAGAGGGTGCCTCTATTTTCAGCATTTGGACGTATTATTCTTCTCTTCAATTTGTGTCCAAATGACGTATGACGATGTAATAAGCAATGACCTACAAACGCGTGGTTACGTTTTTATAGACAAAATGAGAGCCACTAAAAACCCCTGCCCCGCCCATAGTGTCTACTAATGGTCTTACTAGATATAATTTCTTTTTTTTTAAGTGTTCTCACTCACTTCAAAAGAAACGCTTTGAAATGAATGCATGTTCGTAAGCTTATTTCTCTGGAACCTGTCACGTTTCTTTGGAATACGTAGCACCAGAAAATAAAGAAAGGATAATAACCCTCGACTTCTCCCCTTCTGTACCCCGCCGCAGTCCTTTCCCGAAATCCATCTCACGATTTCACCCCTTCTCTTCCGCACCTTTTTGCACGCCAGCTTGTGTGAGACACCGATATTCTGGGTTCACGCGCTCTGGAGGAGGCTTGAAGATGCTTTTTGTTGCTGTTGGCTGAAACGACCTTCCGTGAATTAAAACATTTATCTTTAGCCTTCAAAGTGCTATAATACTACTACTGACATTCCAATAATAATAATAATAATAATAATAATTATAAAACTCAATGTTAATTGTCAATACAAATCAACTAGTATCATTCTGATTATAGTAGTCTTCTAATTATTAACGATATGTATATGAATATTAACATCTAAGTATTAAGCAACAATATTAATAATTGAAATGACTGTAGTAGTACAAGTCTAGTATGAATCAGAAAACAAAGCGACATAGAAATGCAATATCGTTTAATAACTTAAACAAGCAGTGGAAAATTCCAGGAACCGTTCTCCTTTCTTTGGAGTTAAACCGAACAAATACATTCGTTTGATTCTATCTCAAACTTTTGCATTGCTTAACTTGCGACACTACAGTATGTCTGGCAAATAGGCTACCGCGGCTTAATTTCCTCAAGTTTAGTCCCTTGCTTGAAGCAAGATTAGATCAACGATAATGATTACGGCTGTCTGTCTTATATTCGTACATCCATTACGGTTAATAATTACTCTGGTCCAATTTTCCCTCCCTTCAAAGGAAGCCAAAGTATCACTTCAGCGCTCCGTGCAGTTGACTCCGAGCCGGTATCATTTGAGTGAATAAGTGCTTATAATACGCCTGTGCGTAAAAATGCCAATTGACTCTAAAACCCCAGTCTCAGATTAGAAACCTGCGACTGTTTGCCCCCGAGAAGACCTTGCACGAGAATATGTGGTAGAATTAAGCCTGTAATTTATCTTTAATTTTGTTTCAGACTCCTGTCTGAAGAGGGTGTAAAATCTGTTCTGGTGTTCTTTCTATAACTTGTATTTTTGCCTTCGGTGCAATAGGCTACATTTATACTTTTTTTTTGCAATATCTTATTATTATTATGATAATAAAAGTACATAATCAGTTAATCAATTAATCAATCATTCAATTCTCTAATTGGGCTGATTGTGTAATTGTAACTTCACTATAACTGCACATAACTAGTGATATAAACTTGAAGATATACAGTATAATTTATTCTTCTTTGTTTCTGTTAGGTGGCTTGACAATGCTGTTTATTAAGTTGGATAATGTGGGGGTCTACTTCTGTGAGCTAAAGTCCAGTGCGCATTTAGATACCACTTGTCCCCCAACTTCCACTAGTTTCTTTTTTTTTTTGGCAGTTGCTTTTAGCCGGACTTAATAATAAATCTCGGCTATACCACGTTTCGTCGGACACATATTAACTCGATCAATCGCAGCTGTAGGCCTATATCAGTTGAGCAGTTTCCATCGTTGAACTTAATGACGGCAAGTGATAACATCTACTGCTTGGCCGATGTTGCTGCAGCTGTTAGTTTAGCTGGCGACTCAATGGTCGGTTTAAGTGCAACACGTTCAAACAAAGTCAACAAAAAGAAAACGGAGGAGAATAGCGAAACGTTTTTGTGGATCCACAAAATAAGTAGGTAAACACTTATGTATTAACTTCAACACTCCTGAAAGTTAGAAAGATGCTGAATTAAAGTTTTAAAGCGAAGATGTCTCATATTAGCCTCACGTTGCTGTGAATATTACTAGCCGAGTTGAAGCACAAACGGGGAGGTCACATTCACGCAATTTAGGTTTTAGGCCTACTTTCAAAGTTAATAACTAACGCGCTCTTTTGCCCAGAGAGAGCATTAGAAAATCATTACAGAGAAAAATAATGAGACGGGACAAGATGTTGATTGGGTGTTTAGAAGTCAAAGGATCTTAAACTCACTGAGTCATCGGTTTAGTCCACCTAATTATTTCCTTTCACCGCACTATTTAGCAGCAGACCCGTTTAATTAGGCCGACAAAGGGCTGCAATGGCGAGCCGGACTGGTATTTATCCTTTTTATTTAGTTAAATAACTGCATTAGAATTATTCCCTGCACTCATTTTATTGCTGTCGACTGGGTTTGTTTGTGGCTTCACCTGCTAAAATGCTACGAAGGAACCGCTAATTACGGGGAAAGTAAATTATATAATTTAAGAGTGGGGGGACTTATGAGCCAATGCCCACGCGCATTTTTAAGGAAATAATTGGCATGTGGATTGAACTTCAGTCAGTACGAAGTCATATTCTGTCCTTTACTTGTCTGAATTGAAACATTGAAGCTCATTTCTTTCCAAATATGGCCTATGTGATTTTTTTAAAAACAAATCTGAATGGGATTCGTGTTACGCTACCGCTGTAGTGGTGCATAGTGATTCTGGTAGTTGCAATATTAAATATTTGGTTTTGTTTTGGTAATTAGAAACAATAACAATGAATTAACATGTTATCTTAGTTCAGAAGGCTAAACTCAGAGTTAGAAGGCCTGACCTGCGTATGAATCTTCCGAATAGCTAGCAATTATTATATCAAGTGTCATAATTAATTGGACTAAAAAGCGCGTACACTCCTTGATTTTCAACGTCCAATAAATGTGACGACTGCGAATTAGTTAGGCAGCGTGAATTAACACTGTCACGATTCCAATGCAAGTGTTGAATTGACAGTCATGTAGTCACTGACAGGCTGTCGCGACGGTGGCATTGCTCAGCATCGCTAATGTCCCATCGGGTTGTCGTCATTTGGCCTACTTGACACCAACACCATATGCCGGCCATCGCAGTGTAGTTGTCGGGAAATTCGGCGAAATACTTATACGTGTTGCTTCCATTTGCCTTAAAGATACCGTAAATGTATGAATAATTATCATGTTCATAGTCCTCAGTCCTGACCTTCTTAATCTCCAGCTCCTGGGTAAATTCATTCCTAACAACAAATCTTTGAATTTAATCAGAAAAGCGTCACATTTTTGTTGAAGGAAATCACATTCTGAGGCGTGTATAGCCACATTTGGTGTGCAGAAATGTGTACACCGCGCAGCGAATGAAAAACATCGTTTATTATTTATTAATAAATAATGATTATGATAATAGTAATAATTATTATTTTTATTTGTGGTATAGCAGCACCCATGGTGGTAACAGTTATAAATTGAAATCTATGATTTTGCATGTGCAGTGTGTGGGCAGCTACATACAGGTAATAACCTGGCATTAATGGGCACAAGAGCTTCTCAGTTTACAGTTACAAATATGTTACCGAAATAAGGAGTATATCTATTTTTTTATTTTTATTGTTTGCATGTTCTTAACGTTGAATGTGTGCCTCTTAATTGTTTGTGATTTACTTAACCTGACTTGCTACGGCTTTTCCTCGGAATGATTCGGAATCAGAAGGGCTAGAAAAGAGCTCTGGCCGTTAACAGCACGTGCTGATCATTGAGGTCCCGCGCCGCAGTTGCGGCTTGTTTAGTGACGTGATTGCAGAATTTTGCGTCGCGCAATCCAATGGTTAATTTTAACTGAATTCTAAGATAATCTGTATGCATTCGAGTCTATAGTATTGCGACAACTAATAAACACTACTTGGCTCTACTGATTATTATTAGATATAATCAGTTTTAGACTATTCAGGCCAGTGCAGACTTAAACTCTCATACTGCTTGAACTTGCAAGTTAAATACAGTTAATAACATAAGTATTTATGTTATGTGAATTTATATAAATTTAATGTAAGATATTTAATATTACTATCACTATCATCATTGTATTCATCATAATAATAATGATTGTCAGACTGAATATTTTCTGATGGTTATTATCATTATGATTCATGTAAATCATAATGTAACTATATGCAGTGTAACTATACAATGTGTAAACTTGTTTTATTTAATTTTACTTGTTTTTATTTAGTTTAATATGACATAAGACGTGAGAATGTGAAAGTCAAAAAACAATTTTTGAAGTTATTTCTTATAGTGGGGTGAATAAAACAAAAAAAATGCAGAACATGCTTTTCGTAGGAGATGCCAAAACACAAGAACCAACACGGTCCCAGCCACCGTTCAATAGTGCCGTGTGGTTCATTCCGTCACTGGTGAGCGAGAGAAATCAATGATTGGTGGATTCTAAACCAGAAGGCAATTGATTGGCTGCCGATAATAATGTCACCAAAAGCAAAAGAACGTAGTGATGTATTAAGACTGCCGGCAGGTGAGGACCACTAGAGGAACTCAGCCTAGACTCTAAAACAGACTGAATTTGCGCAATTGAAAAGCCAGTGGAGCGAGTACGGGTTCGTTTCATTGAAGTGACAATTCTGATTTAGTTTAAAAGCGGGGGAAGGCTGACGTAGATAAAGTGACCCTTTAAGTGCCAAAGCAACACGTTTTTCATGACGGGGGTGGTGGGGGATTGGATACTGAGTTGCTGCCCATTAAGAACACTATATATTCACTGAAGAGATGGATGCATGTGATGAACAAAGTGACTCTTAATATGAGAGTATGCGTACACAGGATTGTATGAAGGGAGATGAGCATCAAAATATACACACGCGCGCACATGCAGATCTACACACACACATACACACGCACGCACGCCTGCACTTGCACACAGTTGCACAGTTTAACAGCCCCCCACCCTCATGTGAAAGCAGTCACATGTGTTCTGATACCAGAGGGCATCTGATCAGGGCAGCTCCTGCTCATGGCTGCTTGGGGCTGCTCCGGGCTGCTCCTGCACTCTCTGCATGTGAAGCTCTGCTGGAGGGGCCCACAAGCTGATCATTACACCCCGCCACCTCCCCCCTCCATCCATAGGTCCAGTGCAGGTGTGGTGGGCAGGAGTGTGTGTGTGTGTGTGTGTGTCTTTCTGTCCGTCTGTCACCCTCACCCTCACCCTCACTCTCCAGGTGTAATTAATGGCTGAAAGTGAAGGCTCGGCGGGTGAATGGTAATGGGCCATCTGTAAAGAAATGAATTTGAAATTGTTGAGGTGCTCAAAAAACAAAACAAAAAAAAACATCAGCACACACCGAAACACGGACCTTGTGTGTGTGTTTGTGCGCGTGTGTGTGCCAGTCTATGTATGTGCGTATGGGTATGCATGTACATGTGTGTGTATTTGTACATGCGTATGTGTAGGCTACATGTGCGTGCGTAAATCTCGCACTAGCTGAGGCTTCTAATTCATTGGTCTATTGGGTCAGCCTCAGATTTCTCAGCTGTTCTGTAATAATTTAGGGAAATTTGAGAAGTGCTGCAACTGGTGACTGTCCTCCAGCTTTGTCCCTTCACGTGAACCACAGACAATGTCAAAACGTGGCGCCAGTTGGCTTTTAAAATCTCCCGGCTGATTTTGAGCATGGCTCGTTTCGAAGTTTGTGGGATTTGTTGTGTCTGTGTGCTTCAAACTGCCACGCTTTAAAATCGCTGCGCGTCGTGCCGTATGAATAAAGAGCAGATTTATTTGTGGCCGTATTTGTGTCGGCGAGTTACCCTTCAGCATTAAAAAACATGAAGTGTTGTTTTGCGGTACGTTGCTCTGGAGGTGTACATTGTTGTTGGCAACAATACTTTGGGGGATCTCTCATGACAATTTTCCAACTTATGGCAACAATTGACCTTGCGTTGCCGATGTATTTATCACGCAGTCTATATGTATTTTCATTGACAAGAAGGCTCACGCACACTCGCCTCTTTAGCGTGTGTTAGATACGCTGGGTTTTTTTTTTTTGTTTGTTTGTTTTTGCAAAAGGACGAACTTACCCTGAGAGCGTTTGGTCTGAAGTATCGATAAGAAAGGAGTGAGAGGTGCTTTCCTCGTTACGCTTGATTTTTTATTTATTTTTTCTTTTGCCGGATTTCACCAGTACGAGCTGAAATGAATCGACATTTTAACCAGGGTTTCATCGATTTGAGTTGATTAGACCGCAGAATATTGGTTGACGCCATGGCCGCGCATCTGAAGCGTTTTTGTTTGCCCAATTTCATTTGCTTGTTATTTGCTTGCTTCACATCTTTTTTTCGTAATATCAATGCAGTGTGGCCTTATTAAATCGAAATACTGACACTTTTTCCACACATGAGCGGCACATGCAAGAATTGACACTGTCGTTATTTGGCTTATTATCATTATTATTATGAGCAGTATAAGGTCTGCTGCCAAGAGTAGCAAGAGTCTATTTCAAAGATTCGTAGACGTCACCGTCTCTATTATTGTTTGTCTAGTTAATTTTAATTGTTCCGCAAATTAATTGTTAGTTTAAATGTACCGCAAAAATTAAACGTCCCTGTTCAGCTCGGGGTGCCTTGCATCAATGATTAGAGAACATCGCGACCTGACTGCTGAACCTGACCGGCACAGGTTGATGAGTAACCGATTCTTAGGAGACCAACTTGAAAATGAATGGGAGTTTACCTTGCAGAAACGCCACAGTTTATCAAATGAGAACAGGCGTACTTTACTATGGACGGTTTCAATACAGGTCATCGTCGTAATTAAAATGTCTTCCATTTTGAAATATGTCACTTGTTTTTCAGGTTTACCCATAAGAGGAACTCATTAATACACGACGGTTCAAATGTAGAGCTCGCAATCTCTCAATCTCTAAAATAACAATTCCGTTGTTAATCTACACGCAAGTAGGAACAAAACCATGTCGCAATTACATCACTGTAATTGGAGCAGTTAGCCAGTGACCTTGACAGATGATTAAATATGTAGGGCTGGCATATTAATTTATTTGGCAGACAATGCAGGGCACGGATGCAGGCAGTGAGTGGTTCACATTGTCTGCAGAATGTCGACTTCGACGTGATTTATTGTATCCTTTTGTGGTTTCAGTAGTATTTCTCGGGAGAGTGGTTGATATTCGATATTCTGCAAACCACCCCACAGCCAGTAATGGATATCTGTTACCTTAAATTTACACTGAGTAGGCAAACCCAATATACTAACTGTATAAAATTACATTTGGAACGAGGCCGAATTGGTTTTCTGCATTCGTAGTAGTGCTTCAAAATAACCGAATGCATTGCAGACGCGTATGCAATTATAGCTACTGCACTTATTTCATAAAAAAATCTGTAATTTAATTATCTAGGTGCGAGTTTTAATTTCAATCCACTGTGTTTCCAGAATCTTACTTGGGTCCCCGTTCTTCTGGCAACTCACAAAGTATGATTAATTCTTCAAGGTGGAGAAAACTTGCTGGAATGCGACTGTTGCCAGTTACTTATTGTTCAAAACAGCCGAAACGAAAACATTTTTTGACGAGGGTAATGGTCTCCGTATTGCCTATTGTCTAACGTTCAGACCCCACGCTCCCCTTGGCCCGTGTGGTCTTTTGCTGCCGCCTCGTGGGCTTAAGGCAAACTGCAGAGGTGTCGTTTAAATAAACACATTTATGCAAATATAGTTTATGCAATAATTTAAGCGATAGGATATTATTGATTGTTATCGTACACAAAGGTCTTCACCGGCCGAATTTATTTGTTGATCAGAAAATACGAATCAGTGTTGTTCGCTTGAATTTTATTTTTGTATTTTGTGCAAATAATTGATTTGTCTAAAATTTACATTTTGAATTTGCCTAAAGTAACTGGCCTGTGCATATAATTTCTCAAACATGAATGGCACTCTGATCATTGCAAACTGTCTTGTCTATACTTGACAACTATCTTTCGCTACAGGGTGCCTATAACCTGGACTATAGTGCCCTCTGCTGGACAAATGTGCGAAGTTCACGCATGCGCTGAAATAACGTGGAAGAACAAGGTTTCTGGTTAATCACTTGCTCGTCTTCTCCGCATGTGAGTCATACACATCCTTTATGTGGGTCTATAAGGTGCCTGTCAGAACTCTGCGTGAGCTGTTGATGTAATCTGATCTTGCCAAACATCAACTTTTTTTGTTCTCTTTTTTTCCCCTCTTGTGCGTATCCAATACGGTGATCAATCAATGACACTGCGTATCAATCAGAATACTGCAGTCGTATGTGAAAAGGCCTTCATTTTGTACCAGAGGTAAGGCAAGCACAAGAAACCCAGCCCACAGAAGAGTTTGGTCAGGGATCTCTAACAATGATCAGCCCATAGGACCTGTCTGTTGATTCTGAACTTCACTGTGTCCCTGGTAAGCTCTTGAGTTCTTTAGTGGCCCTTAAGAGTCTGGTATGCCAAGTTCTAGAGTGCCCCCTAAGAGTCTGGTGTGTTGAGTTCTAAGGTTAAAGTGAGGCACTTCTCCTCTTCCTTCAGCTACATCCCTTCATCCCTTTCAGGCCTTCTGAACAGTGCCAGCGTGGCATAATGGGTAAGAAACTTGTAGCTCTGAGGGTTGCAGGTTTGATTCCCCAGGTGGGGCACTGCCATTGTGCCCTTGACCAAAGGTGCTTGAACAGCTTCAGTAGAATGTGAGTTGTGTAAGTGGATACGAGTGTCTATTGTAAATTGTACTGTTACTGTAAATTTGAGCTGACTGTACCACCTTTCTGTAAGTAACTCAAGAGAAGTGACAAGTTGCTCTACAGGCCTTGTTGAGTTTTTGCATGAGCTGAACTACATCAGGGTATTTTTTTATTCCCTTCTGCCAAAACACAGCTAGGTAGGGTTTTTTAAAAACCTTTATTCAGTACTTGAAAACGCATTTATATCTTTGCTTCTGTGTGACATGAATGTCGGTTCATTAATGTGCCTGATTTATAAAAAGATAATTGAAGCAAAACCTTATTACTGAGAATAACATTTGCATGTGAAGGACTGAGGGGAATTTTTAAAAATAAAAATAAACTTGCACTATGACCTGTTGGCCATTGAGGAAACAAGAGTGCATCTGTTTAAATAAAAACAAGACTCAGGTCTGCTGGGTTCGATGAAACTAGCAGTGGTACACTGGCTTAAATAAACACAGGAAATGAGTAAATAGGGCTGGTTTAGAAAAAGAGCCAGAAAGCAATGACTTGCGTTGGTTTAACCGGGGGTCCTGAACGAGGCCTCTTCCCGGTCTGTTTCCACGCTGGGCGGAGCCCCGCGGCCGTTTCCCCGGCGACCGTTAGAGAGGTGTGACGGGTTGTGCCCCCCCCCGGCTGACGGCGGCCGTGCGGGTCCTCACGCCGTTCTGTTTGAGCGGCTAAACGCCGTCAGCGCCCGCGGAGAACGTGGGCAAACAAACGCCAGCGCGCCGGCCGCGGGAAACGCACAGGGGCATGCTGGGATACGTGTTAGTAGAACGATGGGTGGGGTGGGGTGGGGTGGGGTGGGGTGGGGTGGGGGGCATAAATGGAAATTAGCCAAAGGTAAATTCCACACAGATGTTAGGAAGTTTTTTATTTATTTTTTTTTTTCACAGAGTAGTCGGTGTGTGGAATAGCTTGCTGGGTCATGTAGTAGAGGCAGAAATTCTGTGGGTTGTCAAGACCAGACTTGATACAGTGCTAGATACTATCTAGTTTGCAGATAAGCTGAGCCACTAGGTGCACATTAGTGGTAGAAAAATGGGGAGCATTTTGGGCTGAATGGCCTGTTCTCATCATTATGTTATGCTATGTCGTTACATAGTTTTTCGGTACATAACCTATCAAGATCTTGCATCACTGTAGTTATTAACCTCGTGTGTGTGTGTGTGTGTTTTAATATTGCATAACTATAGCCCACATTGCTCTGATACTGAAGTTTCTTCAACTGGACCGGTGCAGAGGAGAGGTAGTGTGAGAGAAAAAGGGGGACAGTGAGGGAAAGGAGAGGGAGAGATGGAGGGATAGTGAGGGAGAAGTGAGGGGGAGGGAGAGAGAGAAATAGAGGGGGTTCCCTGATATTAAGAATGAAGAATTTAAAGTTTCTGTAACCACGGTTCCCAAACTGGGAGAAGACCGATTGATGTGACCTTGGATTATGTTAGCAGACGGAGAACATCAAAACTTCTGAATGTACTGTGTGGCGGCGCGTGTGCAATGAGCTAATGGCACCATCTAGTGGCAGTCAATGTCATGGCAATGGTCTGGTTAATAAGACTAAACAGTTTTTTGGGGTTTTTTTGCGAATGTTGTTAAACACTAGCTGTATATAAATGTAAATGTAAATGCAGTGCATTATTAAACAAAACTGCATATCTATTGCCACTTTTTACAGTAGGTTTTCAGGCATTTTACTGCTGTATGTTGCAGACCGTTAAAAAAAAAACATACGGTAATTAAGGATTGGGTGCATTTAAACACCTGGTATAGCTTCTGTCTTCGTGCATGAATCACTATCTTTCAGATCAAACAAATTAACGCTGGCTTCAACTATATCAGCACTAAGTGTAGACCTACATGAGCCAATCATTGGCGACCCACCAGCCTAATTAATCTTAAAGGTAAGAAGTGGTTTATAGGTTTAATGCCCAAGAACGAGGCGCTAAACCCTTGTATGCACATTGTCCAGTTTCTCACCAATTAGTGCCGTTTATAACAGCAAACATAGGAGGAAGCGCTCAGGCAGGTAGCATAGTCGACTCCGGTCACGCAAGTGACAGGTTGTTCACCTAAGCGTGAGGCGAGCGGTGCGCGAGGACCCACTATTCAATAATAAACTAATTGACCATTTTGTTTCGCATTAGCTCTGTGTGTTCAGCTAATCTGTTCCACTTAAAAACCTGGAAATTTTCACCCCATCATAACGAGATGGGAAAAGTAGCACTTTCTTGTGTTTGTACCACCAGCTTGAGAAATGGAGACGCGTAGCCACCTGTGCATCCCCAGTTCCATCACGTTCAGTCACCCCCCCAATAATTCTGACTTAATTACTCCATTTTGCATGCTTAAAAGGGAATAGCAACTTTTCGTCCAATGCATCTCCTCGCGCTTCGTCATGGAGACGGCTGTGGAGGTCTCCGTGGTCTCCGCATCTTCTAACTGCCGTTACATTGTGAAATTAAACAAGGTTGTTATACACTGCAGCTGTTTATTTCACGTTGACTTGTATGAAGTAGTTTTGAAAATGGTATTCATCCGTCTTGTAATACATACTTACAGGAGTTTAATGGTTTCAATGCTAAAAATCTAAAATCCCACTATTGGGTAAAATTAGTTGTGTGGCAACATCGGTCACTTTTCTCTCTTTCTGGGTATTCTGTGCTGTGCAGTGGATGTTTCACAGCGTCTGTTTGCTCTCTCGTCAGAGGGGTTGTTAACAAACAGAGCTTGAACTCATGAATAACGGTGCGTGTCCTCCGAGTAGGCGATCAGTGTCCTTTTGAAATTTCGGGGCAACAGGAAACGCTCTATTTCCTGGAAAAACGCATTAAAACGCATTATTGGAAATCTCTATTGCCACTATTGCGCAGGTTTAAAACGGGTTCTCCTCGGTCGTCTTTTTGTCTGTCTTGTCTCGGCGTTAGAAGTCATTGTATTTTCCATATTAAACCGTTCAGAGTGAGACAAAGGGCCGCGAGGACTTCAAACGATTCTAATGGATGTTAATGACTATTAGATAGAGTGGAAGCCATTGGTTCACAAATAAAATGCAAAAAAAGAGGATTTTTTACAATAGCCTACCCTAAAATGTTTCAGGACTCAAATGAACTGCATTTTTCTCTTCTGCCAGGCCGTTTGACTGCGCGGACCTCATGCAGTTTTTCAGAAGTGTTAGCTCCATGAGAATTTTCGCACCTAGCCGCACAACGAAAGTCATGGATACCAATTTCCATGTGATTCTAAAAGCAATCCGTGGTGTTGGTCCCAATAGCGAAAGCGCAGTTTGTTTTCGTTCAAATGGTCCTGTGAGTTCAACTAGTTTAGAACTTTAAGTTGCCGTGATGGATGTGATCTATATAATGTGCCTGTCCAACACCACACAAATATAGGCCTACATATCTGTTCATGAAGTGATTAACGAATGCGTCAGTCAATGTGGATTAGTCATTTCTTTTTTTTGAAAACCTGAGGTTGACACACTCCGTTTAGAAGAGCTGATAAAATATTAAGGACACTTGATTTCTGTGTTTATTTGTACATTTTGACAATATTAGAGCCACCATAAGCGCGTTATTTCAAGGGATTTTGAAGTGTCGTTTCAAATATGCTGTTCGTAAATAGAACGCAGATGAACAGACCATTTTTGGATCTAGAAAAGCACATAGCGTACTGTTCACTTCTGTCTTGTCAGGCGATGCACGTAGGATGAAGATTTGATCTTCGCATTATTTTAGAAACGCGCATTATTTTAGAAACGCGCTCCTTGTTCCTATAGATAAATGAGCTTTTTTTCTGAGGCTCAATCTCCGCATACGTAGGCCTATCGTTTTCAGATATTTTTCGGCAAAAAAGACACTTTTAAAAATGTCCACCATCCGCATAGCTCATTTTGAGAGTATACATTTATTTTACAAATTTAAACATTCTGATTTGTTATGAAAATAAAACTACATGAAACTATCTCCATTTTCCTGGGAAAAGTAAAGATTTGAGATGGCAAAGTTGCTGTTTTCAGGTGCCTGCTGTCAAACGGTTTCTGTCAATATCCCTGGCATTTAGCAGGTAATTGTGATTAGATTTTTTTGTACCGATATATTGTTCTTTCAATCAAATTAACGTTATTCTCTGACAATTAGTCGAACGGTAGCGGCACTTGTCACGCTTTCTTGCCTAAGGAGAGAGACGGATATTGGAACTGGATTTAAGTGTAACCTGTGTCAGTTTCGAGGCGGCACAAGTCAGTCAAATCAGATTTGACCAGAGCGACAACAGGCCAGGACTGCAGTTGCTAATGGATCGCCGAAACTATGGAAGTATGTGTATTTCAATCTCGGTGTTCGGAATACCATTGCCCATTTGTCTCAATGTAGATTAGGCCAGTTATTTTTTTCTCCATTTCCCCTGATTGTGGATTACAGTTGCGGTGAAGCATTTTCGTAATGTAGACTTAAACTGCGTGTGTCCATTTTTACAGTTACTAAAATTTGAAAATGAACATTGTAAAGGTGTATGCATTCATGCCAATGGTAAAGAAGCGAAGAACTTTACAGCATTGTGCTTACTCCACCCACACCCTTTCCTCCTGCGTTAGCACTCCATGCAAAGCCATAATTATCATTCATAATAATATCATCTATGAATTGTTATGATGGTTGACACTTCTGTGGCTGGGGGGGTAGGGAGCTACTGAGCTACCAAAGTAGATCTGGAGGACCAAGGCTTTTCCCTCCTGTGAAATGGCTGACAAAACAGTGAGTGGTGCAGACAAACACCGCACTCTGATTCCATGGGGGTTTAGCAGTGTCCCAGCATCCTTTGCTAATTGGGATGGCGGCGGGAGGGGGTCACCAGGCCTCGCCGTCCCTCCCGTTTCCCAGGGTTCTCTGTCTCCGGCCCACAGGACCCGCGACTCCCCTCCACAATGAGATTACGCCCCCACTGATCTCATCAGAAACGGGGTTTATCGGGATTTGTGGGTGCCCCCCCCCCCCCCCCCCCGTGCGTGTCGGGGGGGGGGGAGGGGTGCTCTTAATCACCAACCCAGGAAACGGCAGCGGTGCCACAGGATCCACCGCTTCCCTCTTTGTCTGTTTAAATCCCTGACTGTGATACAGCTGTCAGGGCTGTCCTCCACTCTGCCTACACTCGTCTCCATTAGGAGGTCTTTATCAATGAGGACAGGTAGTCAACAGAGTGCGTCTGACACACACGACACGTTGCCTCTCTGTATGTCACTGCCCCGAATACCTTTGCCTCCCCAGAACCGTGTTGTCCAATTACAGGAAATCACGTAGCATCCTTTTGGGGTGCAAGTGTATTTTTCATGAATCTAAAATCAATCTGCAGCTCCGCTCTCACCCCTCCTATTCCATTTTTACATTTATGTTTTGGGCATTTATAGCCGATGCTCTTACCCAGTGCGACTAATAATTAGTGCACTAGTGCACACCGCTGGCACATTTGAGCCATGAGTGGTCTTATTATGATATTGCTATAGCATAGTTATGTCACATGTCCTTCAAGAATTCTGCATTTGGGTTAGATGAGCAAGTGGATGGTTGGAGTTTGTGTGAAGTGATGTAATTTGGTTCCAGTCGTAGATGCATACTTGCACTGGCGCGCACACACACACTTATGCACACTCATGCACACACACACGCTCAGATCAATTTGGACACCCTCCCCATTGTCTCCTTCCTGTTCTAACTGTTGTTATGGCATCAACAACACAGGGCCCACAACAGGAGTCTCTTCCTGTCTGGATGTAAGCCGACTGTGGGGAGCTTCTACCCCCTCAAACTCATCCTGGGACCCTGTACACAAAGCATCACTTCCTGTTCTGTCTGCTCCTGCGTTTTTGAGAGTCCCGTCTGACTGCTTCTGTGAATGTGAGCCTGTCACTGCACTTCTGCGCTCTTCTGTCCTGTCAGCTGTAAAAAAAAAAAAAATAATAATAATTTTTAAAAAAGGCAGTGTGTTTTTATAATGGGGATTAAACTGCCTGTAGGGATTTTTAATGTTGGGAATCCGTAAGCTCGGGGTTAGAGGCAAACTCTGCTGTCAGACATGTCCCATAAACTGTGGCTGTCGGAGCCATTCCAGGACCCCACCTGGCCCCAAGTAATCTGCTCACCTGGTCTGGCCACAGGTAATCTGCTCACTTGAAGGCAGGTTTTCTCAAATGTGAAGTGTTTGATAATCTGATTGGATTTGGATCAGTTCACACAGTTGTATTTATCAATGTATTGATTTAATGATTGTTTTAAACTTTATTGTGCTTATTTACGAGGCTAAGTTCATTCAAATACATATTTTCACTCTGTTCAAACTGCTTTTTCTGAAACTATTGGAAACAAAACCAAACACAATCAGACACATTTGACATGTTATTACTCATTGTTGTCTGTGTAGGGTGACTGACCAGCTGTAAAAGTAATCTCATTAGATCGTTTCCTGCGGATCTCAGCTGTAACGGATCTCAATAACATGTCGGGGCACGGGCAAAATGTGAAGCCAGATTATTGTCTCCTTTTGAATAACCATAGTCCTTGGTTCCGGAAACTCCTCGTATGGTGACTAGAATGGACGTGCACCCGGAGTTGGCTGTAATATTTTTTTTTATACTTTTATACTAAAAATATTTATTTTGTATTTGTTCCCTAATTACTCCTCTTCGGGCTGGACGACAGTGAAATGTGACCTGAAATGGGATTTGTAGGACTAACACAAAAATTGGAAAGCGGGGGATCTTTAAACGTACTACTGTTTCTTTTGTCTCCGAGAGACATTTTAATTGGTTTTATTCCCAAATAATAACATTGTGTAATCGGATTGTGTGACGTTAAATCCTTTCGCCTACCGTTTTCAAATGTTTTTTTTTTTCTCCTCCCCCTGTCAACAGAAAACTGAAGATAAATCCCATTTGATGGACATATTTTCAGTCTCAGTACCTTATTGTAAACTAATTCATCTGTACCGTTATTTGTTGGATTGTGTTAATCAAGTGTGCCAAAGTATTCCGCGTGTTAAATTACAAACAAGGGAGATCAAGCGTGGTGTACGAACCATGAGTTGTACTCACAGTTAATGCAATAGCTCTTTTACAATAACACAATTTAATTACACTGCATATTATTGGGCATAAAGCGGTTTAGCCAAGCAGCGGCGGCGTCTGTTTAAGTTTGTGCCTTTTGATCGAACTGGATACACGTAAGCCTGTTATCTGAGGTAATCCAAACTTTTACACGTTAATTGCAAGGATAAAGAATAGGTTTCTGAAGGTTAAATTCACGGTTTAGTCTTTCTGAGATCCAATTGACTTTGTAATCCGTCTGGTTTACGGCCGTCAGGCACCGGCTGCATTGCTTCCATTTTATTCTAACGAACTTAAAAGCGGTCAATGAACCGAATTTAATTACATTCACATTGTTTCGAGATAAGATGCATTCATTTGTGTGTGTATGTGCGTGTCTGTCTGTGTGTTGGAGGATGGCATGACGTCTTGCCTTATGTTTGATGTGTCAGTTTTGACTTGCTGTCGGATGTTTTTCCCCAGTGAGGAAGGTTTTTTGTTTTTTTTTTTTTTTGGAAATTTTGGAAATATATTTTGGGACTGATCTATAGACGCCACCGCAAAACTGGTGGGCTACTTGATTATTTATGCTCTGACTTTGTTATTCTACCACTTTCATTCTGTTTCTACTGTATATAAACATATAGAATATGCTGTAGGAGGAGGTAAGAGCGGTTGTCTGGCAGTCGGAGGGTTGCCAGTTCTCTGAGCAAGACACCTAACCCCTAATTGCTCCCAATGAGCTGATTGGTACCTTGCATGGCAGCCTTTCACCGTTGGTGTGTGAATGAGAGGCATCAACTGTAAAGCGCTTTGGATAAAAGCGCTATATAAATGCAGTCCACTTTACCATTTACATACGTTCTCTTTTGGAAAAATGAAAACATGACCCGGGGGTCCAATTTTTAAAACATTTATCCAACAACCTACTGACATCATAAACCACTTTCCTGAACGCCGAATGTAATTTAACTGATTATTTCAACAAAATATGATTGTCATTTAATGTAATGTAATTTCCGGCATTGCGTTCATATACGTGTAGACTGGTCTATAATAATGTATTTCACTGGTTTTCAGTCCTTTACGCTGTAACTCACAGGGATACGGTTTCACCATAACATGTTTTTAATTAGCCTAGTTTTCTTACGACGACGTGGACCTGCTCCTCTTCCTCTATTAGAATGTGTAATGGCTTATTGCAATTCATTCCAATACCGCTATACCGAAAACATCAATACACAGCGAGTGAAAATATGTGCTGCACTAATGTGTAGACTGTTCCAGGTCGATCTCGGTGAACCTTGGTTGGTGGATTAAATGAAATGCTTGGATAAAATCTGAAAATATATTTATTCTTGATTATAGAAAAATGTACAACATGTATCAAAACAAAACATTCTTCAGAGCAGTGAGGCAACACGGGTAATTTTAAAAATATATCCATTTCATAAATATTTATACAAATAGTAATAGTTTACTCTGCCACTCTCCAGTAGCGTATGTACAAAAGTTTTTTTTTTATTTTTTTTTTTTAAATCCAGTTGTGGGACAGTTCATAAGCGTTCTGCAGTTGCGCCGACGGGACTTTTAGATATCCACGTCTGAGTCTGCTGAAAAGTCGATTTCCTCTTCCTCCTCCCCTTCATCGTCGCGGCCCTGCGAGCCAGGGCTCTTCTGCGGGGCCGCGAGGCCGAGTTTAGCCAGCTTGGCTTGCTGTTGCTCCAGGGACTGTTTCCTCCACTTGATGCGCCGGTTCTGGAACCAAACTTTTACCTGTAGAGGGGATGGAACGCGATTAGTGGTCTGAATTATGCTTATTAATGCATTCGATGCTTCATAGTTGTTGTGTATGGTTTCCTCCGCCTGCATACTATACAATAATGTATAATAATGGTAATGTATAAGCATGAAGAATCGCCTCGAACACACTGAGAAACTTTGAATTTCGGTCTCCGTATTGGTTAAACTGTTCGAGTGGAATATGGGATGGCGAAGCAGGAGCTGAACGGCAAAGATATTTACCTGAGCCTCGGTTAGATGCAGCGCGGACGCAAGGATGAATCTCTCCGAGCCGACCATATACTGCTGGCGGGCGAACTCTTTCTCCAAGCGGGACAGCTGCTCGTTGGTGAAGCTGGTGCGCATTCGTTTCGATTTCCCCCCTTTGTGTTTGAATGATTGAATATTGGCCTTAGACGCTGCAGTGTCTGTGGAAAGATGACAAGCAATACATTAGCAACACGCATCGCAGACCGGGTTGACAGCTGCACTGTTTAGAAAGCACTTTATCCCTTAGAAAAAAAATCAGGCAGTAGTCGTTACCTTCAGCGTAAAACGTGCCACGACATGTCGTCTGGTAAGTGAATGGCGGGCAGTAGTACACGGGGTATCCGGGTTGGGTGTGCACGATGTTCGGCGCGTAGAGGTAGTGAGGCATCGGTGCGCACATCTGTCCTGCGGGCGGAATAGGCGAGGCCGCAGGATGGTACTTTCTTCCGATGTGAGGGTGGCTCACTCGTTCGTTTCCAGGCTGATCAGAGCGACCCAGTAACGCGTCGATGGTGAACGATTTCCCGCTGCTGGGTTTTGTAGGCGCGGTACACTGGCCGCCAGAGTACTCCGGATACAGCGGCGCGAATGGGCGCATGGGGTAACCGTAGGTTCCCACGGGCCTGGGTGGAATTTGCATGTTTCGAAAATTTTAAAGAAAAAAGTCAAAGTCTGGGGGGGAAAAAAAGGAAAAAGTGCAAAGCCTGTTAGATCCAAACGCGTCAGTTCTTCAGGCGAGGACTGGAGATGTCGAATGCTGCTCTGCCAGGTCATGTACCCCGTTTTATACTCTGCTCAAAGTCAGAGGTGTCAAAGGCCCCCCTCCGCGCCTTTGTCTTCTTAAGTAGCAGATGAGGAAAGAAAGACCAGCCCAACAAGGCCTCCAATTAATTGATTGACTTGTGACAAGCTGGGATTGTCAATGGGCTGATGGTTGTGGCCATGACAAGACACTCGGGGAAGCACACACCGAAAAGGGGGATTGGTTTTTGGAAAGGGGGGTGGGGGCTTCGTACAAATTCTTGCGAGGATCTGAGCTCCAAAAGCAATCATTACCGCTGAGAAGGCCTTGATGTCGCCTAATCATCTTATTCGTGTCTTGGGAATCAAAGCCAGTCGGCACATATTACAAGCAGCGGAACAAATAGCTTCACCACTGGAGAGCAAATAGAAAATAGAGAAATCGCATTATTTTAAAAGCGCGACCCATGCCTTTCGACAACGTGGTTAAAAAATCCACAATGCAGAATCCTGTTTATTTGAAACGTGCACTGTGTGAGTTTTAATGTAGACCTATTACACCGCCGTGTACTGACAACCTAGTCGTTAATTTATTTGTAGTTTTAGGTCTGCCCCCATTTGTGCTTATTCTGTGTTGTATGGAATTCACAAGGAGCAGGAAAGGCTAGAAGTTTGTCACGCGCCCCTCTGGCCCAGGTGCCGCGATGGCACCTTGTGGAAAGTGTCCCGTTTTGCAGCTGCGGCGTCGGCTGAAAATGGGAAAATGGCCGAAGCTGCACCCAGGCGTCAAATCTTGCGGCCCTGGTGTGATGACAACGTGGTGCTGCTGGTTTTGCTAACTGCGAGGTGCATAATCCCAATGGCCGCGTTAATCCGCGATCCGATCTGATAATTAAAACACTTACCTGTGACATGAATTGTTTTCTCTCTATACAAACGCTGAGTACCAGCTGCCACGGTTGGCAGGTCTGTATCGACGATGGCATATGGAAAAAAGATAAATAAAAATACGCACGATGGCAGCCTCTCAATGAAAATAAATAATTTATCAATAATCACATTTTGTGTATTTTGTCAGTTTGGTTGCAGTAAGGCTCTTATAACATTAAATTGCACCATGTTTTCCGCTCCTATCAAAAACGAATAAATATTAAAGACTGAACATTAAGAAATATATCTTGTCCGAATGCTTATGACTCATCTCTATTGACAATCCATCTGTATGTGGCAATGCATACTTATTTCCTTCGTAGGAAATTAGTTATGTAAAGAGGCCTTCTCCGGTATTAGTTCTTAATTAGAGACTTGAAAAGGAACTGATGAAAAGCCGAGCGGCTTCTTTAAAGGGCCGGCTTTGCTTGCTTACACTGTTTTCGGACAAAGCGCCCTCTCTTTTAAGCGAGGATTATGACCAGCTCTGCAAACTTTGTCAAGCTAATTTCCATCATTGGGAAGTAGTGCAAAAACGACGTCCCCAGAACTTTAAATAACTGTTAAAACACGTTCAAACAGTCGCGGGAACAGCGTTTCTCTTTGACATCTGAACGTTCTAATTATTCGCTTTACCTGACACCAGAACGCTTAATGGACAGCGCAAACACGGGAGCTCGCGAGGATGCCAAAACAATGACTGGACATCAGAGTGCGTAACTCACGGACCACCCACCCCAACCCCCCTAAAGTTAGTTAACGGATTTCTCACAACTGGAAAGAGAAAGGATCAAGTCGTTAGTCTGTGTTTACACCATGCATATTACTGCTCTCCCCACCCCCCCTACGCAGTAGTTCCTGAACATCTGCGGGCTCGCGCTGCCCTGATATTGGCCTCGAAACCAGCATACCTTTAGGAGACAAAATAATAGGCCTACATTTCAGCGTTATATATTTAGCATTTTCGCCTAAATTAGCGCAATAAAGGGAAGTAATAGATTCAGTCAAGTAATGGAAGACAATGTCATTACTGCCCGTAAAGACTTGTGTGCAACACATCTTAGGGAGCCGGTAGGTAGGATATGTTGGCCTGCTTCACAAGACTACATTTTCTTAAGTTATTTTTGTTCCTTTGCATTTCATTTTAAGCTGTGCTTCTCTGGACCTCAAACAGGGACCCCTGGTCACCTGGCACCTCCAGTGCCTTGTCCTGTTATCAAACATGGCTTCTCTTGTAATTATGTTCCCTCCAAAAGAGGAACAGTCCGTCTGAAACAATGATGACCGCAGAACTGCCACCATCTTCCTATGCCAACCAGAAAAACCCTTTTGCTGACTGTGCCCTGGTGTTCTCTGCCCAGTGACCAGTACCTCATTACTCCCCGAACACTTCCATCTCTAGACCCACTTAAATGATTATCCTGCAGGTGAGGACCCTCACCTCAGTGAACTGATTGTCACCTCTTGAACCTACTAAAAACTGCACCGCAGTGGCTGTTTTAACAAATTAAAAATTATAGAATTATTGATGTCAAAATCAGTCTCTTCAACATTTGTGCTTATGTAAGACATCCCTTCCACTATAATGTGCTTATGTCAGTACTGCATACAGCATAGTTTTCCCTCAATGTGAACCCAATGACAAAATGAATTGCTGCTCTCACAGTGCTCACTGACAGGTTAGCTGAAGGTTATGAAATGTTTATAGATGAATGTTCCTCTCCTTAGACTATTATGTTTAATGTATTTATTCAGAATTTGTGCTTTGGCTACTGGTTAGCTTGCACTAGTACTTTAGAGAAGCTGAATCCTGGAATGCTGCTAGGCAGGTGTGGTACTGTTGCTCATATTAATCTGGTGGAAGCACTCATTTCCCCTGCGTTGCAGGTCTGGATGAAGCCATCTGCCTGATAGATATAATGTATTTGTCCTAATACTGTAGCCTATTCTTCTGCCTAGTTGGCTTTGCAGATGTTAGACCAGAATAGTGTTCATTGTTCTCGGCTAGAAATAGCTGTACAAAATAAGTAATTGTACCTTACTGAACCCGTGTTCAGCAGTTGTCTACGATCATGAAATGCACTTTTTTTGTACGTCGCTTTGGATAAAAGCGTCTGCCAAATGAATGTAATGTAATGTAATGTAGTGTGTTCCCAGTTCTCTCGTTCCTGCATTCTTTCTGCTTGTGTCGCTCTCACGATAATTTATTTTAACGCATCTTGAGTAATTTCTTTCTTAATATGATGACCTTGTAAGCTGGCTAAATTGGATAGTGGTAACAGCCACAGTAATGGTACTGAGGGTAATTATGATGGGGGTGATGATGATGATGATGATGGTGGTAATGATGATGGCAGTGATGACGATGATGTTGATGTTAATGGCGACAGGTTAACCGTAGTGTCAGGGACCGTGAGGCTGGTGCTCTTGAGCTCTTGCCGGTGGTCCCTTTGTGTATTGAAGCCAGACGCTGACCCCAGTCCCTCCCCAGCTCCTATTGGCTCATAACGCAGCATTGGGGAGAGCAGGAGCTCACGGGCCTGTCCCGTTTTGGGGTTACGCCTTTAAACACGCTCCCCTTCCCCACCTGTACAAGTACACACAATCCACACCTCTTCCTCTTCTCTCTCTTCTCGTTCCTTTAGAATTTCGATTTGAAATTTGTGTATGGTAAACTATGTCTGGGCCTGAATAGACAGCTATTTTGTTTGAAATTACAGTTAATTTGTCCCTTCTTATGACATTCATTGTGCAGTCCCCCGACAAACCCGAAACCCAGCTTATAACATATATTTTGTGTTTATTTATTAAACATCTACATGGCAAGAGGGACCAACCTTCAGGTGACATACACACACACGTTAGGCAGCTGTTTCATAGGTGACTTAGTTGATGCGCCTGTCTTAACGACTAATTGTATTTTTATTTATTTTTATTTTTCCATAGATTGCGTTGTTGCCGTTCTCGTTGTTAGTGTTAATCAGTTTAACCATCAGGGTCCAAGTTGAACTATGCGGTTGTTCCCTGTACTTGGACCGGTACTTCTCTCTAGGGTTTTCGTCATACTTGTTCCTGGTTATGGTTATACACTTTGTTGTACGTCGCTCTGGATAAGAGCGTCTGCCAAATGCCTGTAATGTAATGTAATGTAACATACTCTTTTTAAATAAATAAATAAATTTTTTAAAAAAGCACATTATAAAAATACAGATGATTATTTTTCATCCCCTGAGCATGGCTTAATATAAAATGTGGTTTAAATATGCACAGCGTTAACAGTGAAATGTTTCATGCTGGCTATTCTTGTTATTCACATTTGAACTTAAATACCTCTTTTTTTTTTTTTTTTTTTAAACTTTAATGATCTCTTCTCTGAAATGTTTCCCAAAAAATGCACACGCATATCACTGCATTTTCCTATGTCTTTGTTCTCTTATTAAAAAAAAAAAACCAAACAAAATATTGTCATAAAATTATGTGGAAAAAGGGTACGGGTTATGAGATTAGTTGGAAGAAAAAAAATAAATAAAAATAACCACCTCAAGCCCCTTCAGAGTCCTAAGAGGGCCAGGCCAGTTCCAGGGTACTATGAATGCCTGGGCCTCATTTGACAGGTGATTGAACGGAACAATGGCCTTGAAAAACACTAGCGTCATTATGACCCAGGTGAAAAGGGCTTGTTTGGCCACCTGATCGACACCTTTTTACCCAACCTGCTTCTCTTTCCCCCCCACCCCAGCCCCCCCAGCCCTTCCTTGTGCACACCCAGTGCTAATGACTCCATGAAAGAAATTGCATAACGTTCTGGAATGTCCCCCCCCCCCCCCCCTTTTACCATTAGCGGTCACCTAGTTGCCTTGACGACTAGGATGGGCCCTACCTTGACTATGAAAGGGGTTGGCTAAAAGCCCAGGTGTATTCCGTCTGGGTCCAATCCACATCCTGCTGGGAGCGCTTTCTTCATTTTAGGTAATTCTCAGCACAGGCCTAATGAGAGTTGTGTCTCACCTGCTCTGCGCCTGGGCTTGTCTTCCTGGCTAGCTGGCTAACTCACCTGTGTGCAACGGCTAAAAAAAACCCCCCAGTGCTCTGTATTCAGCTCTGGGTAGGATGTGATGGGTTGGCGTTGTAATTTGAGAATTTTGCACGACGACGTCAGACGCACTCTGATCACTGTTTGTTAATTTGCTTTGCACGTGCACGTGTGTGTGTGTGTGTGCGTGCACCATTACATTACACCATTGTGTGTTCACTTTCTATAGGTGGTTATGAAGCATACATGATTCAGAATTTAGCTTTTTATATGGATGCATAATGTAATCTCATAAAAATATGTAATATTCAGCCTTTCTATCTCATGTCTGCATTCCGTTATAGAATTTTTTAAAAATTGGATGCATTAATGGATGCAGATTTCAGGACAGGATTTGAGAATTCTGTCTCATGCTTTGTGACATCATAGCTGGGTTAACAGTTGATCATAAATTCTTTTGTTGCACACCTTAATTTGTCTTCATCTTTCTAGTCCAGTGCCGTTGGTATTCACAAACCATTTAGGACTTCTGGTCTATGTTCTGTGCAACACTATTCCGTAATACTGACTAGTCAACTTGTGAAGAAAATTCACGAGCAAACTATTCTGTTATAACTGATCTTCCTTGCCCAAGAAATTATCTTTGCACACAGTATCTTTGCAATCGGTTTTTTTTGTGTGCTTGTTTATGCCAATCCCTCTCTGAAATGATCTGTTCACAGTCAATGCAGGGCATCACACTAGTCAGTCTTCTTCAGATCGCATCATACTGGATATGATTTGCTGCCACTTTAATTGAACATTAATCATGTGAAACAAAGAACGCATCCAGCATAAACTCACCCTGAACAGCAATGTTAGGAATGCTGAGAACATTAGTCATTTTTAATCATACGTCTCACTTCCAAAATATTATTTATTTATTATTATTATTCATAATTATTATTATCAGCCTTTTAGCTGAAAAGCACTATTTTGTGCTCTGATGGAGAGGAAGGGGGTGGAGCTCAGGCCTCGGGTGGCTGGGGGTCCTGGGGGGGGTCCTGGGGGGGTCCTGGGCTTGGAAGTGGCTGTGAATTGCTACTGTTTGAGGTGTCAGAGGGACAATGGCCGGGACAGGTCCAGTGGGGTACTCGGGCCACAATGGGGCCCCAGGTCATTACCAAGTTAATGAGGGGCCTATTCTCGGCAAGCAACCGGCCCCTCACAATGCACCGCGGTCACAGGGTGTGGGTTCCAGCTTGTGTATTCGGCCCGTCTGGCACGGGACAGCCCCGGAGCGAGAGAGAGAAGGGGGGGGGGGGGGGGGACTTTAGCCTCGGCAATTGAACCGATTTGCACAAAAGAGCCCTCTTCCCATTCCTGTAGGGAGATGTGCATCCCCCCCAAATGCCCTAGTGCTTGAAACCATTGACTTTTTCTCACACTCCCCCAAAAGTTTGGTCTGGACTTGGTACCTCGGACCGGCCTTTCTGTCTACTGTACGTACAGATGCAGGTCACGCTGGGATATTGAATGGGTGTCCGTGGTTACGTCCACTAACCCCCCCCCCCCCCCGACCCCGCTTGATTTATATTGGAATGGTTGGGTGATGAGCAGCATGCATGATCTTCCCCCTCAAAGTTCCATTGGAGTGGTTTCCATGGAAACCCAACTGCTTTTTCAGTAAAATACAGATATTTGCTTTTTTTTTCCCCAAGAAATATTTTGTTATTTATTTGCCATTTTGGAAAAAAAAGGGAGGCTTGCGCAGCAGGTGATTGTATCTGTATTAGTCAAAGCTTTAGCTTGCAGTGCCTTTCTCTAGACGTACGAGGTACAATCCCGTCTCTCTCTTCATTTGTGATGTTTGTGCCTCGTGTAGGTAGAGCGCCTGTGAAGAGCTGCATTCCTTATTTTATTGTTAACCATTTAAAAGGGAAAGAAATGTGAACGCTATTATGTGTCAGTTTCATTATGGAAATAATTGATATAGAAATGCCCACGTTCACACACTAACATTGAGAGAAACACCAACGCCTTAAGTCATCATTCTTCCCCCTCCCATTTTCCACAGTTTATGCAAAACTGCCATTTCCTCACAGATATATTAGAATACTTGTTACAAATTTCAGAGAACGTTCTGTCTTTTTCATTTTTTTTCTAGTTGAAAAAGAAATTGATGTAAATTAATGATAAAAAATATTATTAAATGATTCAGCATAGCAGCACCATGACTGTATCCTATGGATGGCACATAGTTTGTGTGAATTTCGTAAAAACGTGTTGCAGGAGCCATTAATGATACTGTGGTGACACATATGAATGATTCATTTACACAATCCATTACATCAGTAGATTTATTTCATTTCATTTGTTTATCTCTGTTTCATGCAAGTAACTTTCTTTCAAAGAATCACCTTGATTATCTGATGCTATCATTTCACAAAAGGAAAAATTTTAGGACCAGTTTCACCGACACCGATCATGTTTAGTCCTAGACTAAATTAAATTCTGTATACAGAATCTCCATTCAAAATTGAATACAGTCTAGGACTAGGCTTAATCTGTTTCTGCGAAACTGGCACATAGGGTCTCTCTTATTCCAGAATAGTTTTTGTTGGTGTGGTGTGGAGGGAAACAGGATTTGCATTTCTAGCCGTGTTCCCGGGGGAAGTGTGCACACGCACAGCGGGCGGTTTGGTTTGATTGGACGGCGTAGCGTAGGGGGAGGCGCTCCCCATGGCTTGGTACAAACTGCCTCTGAGCAGGTGGTCCGGCAGTATGCACGGACGCCCTCTTTAATGGAGGTGAGAATTGGAGGGCGGGACTTCGACACCCGGCCTCTGTTGACACTTCCTGTGCGCTCCCGGCCTGTCAATTAAACTGAGCAGCGGACGACCTTACCCACAATGCAACAGCACGGCCAAAGGGCATGTCCAGTGTTGCACAGAGAACCTCGGATCTCCAGAAAAAATATAATTCTCAAGAACGGCTAATATTATTATTATTATTATTATGTGAGTTGGATGGTGAGTGAATAGTGTGTGTGTGCACTGTGATAGATTAGTGGCCTGTCCAGGGTGTATTCCTGCTTTTCGCCCAATGCATGCTGGTATAGGCTCCAGCACCACCCTTGACCCTGCCCAGGATAAGCAGATATAGATGATGGATGGATGGATGAATATTAATAATCATGTTTTAATTAATGTTTTATCGACATATAATTAATTAGTTTGGTCACCGTTGGTACCGGTTTTGAACAAACTCTGTCGATTTCAGAGTGGGCTTTTGGCCGCGTCTGATTTGCACGCTCATTAAGAAAGACAGCACATGCAGCTCTGGCGATGCTGAGCACTGGTGTCTGTGCTCTCTGTGAACCTCTCCAGCTTGGCTTTCACAGCAAACACGTCCTGCAGGCTTGAGTCACTGAGCTCTGATTAAAGTAAAAGCACAGTTCAGATGTTCTTCTCAACGCTTAACCGTGTCCACCAGGGATAGCTGCTTTTATCAGAGTAGATTTCACACTGATATTATTGCTGTTAATTGAGCCTCGAAAATAACGCCATTGTTCTGTTGGTGAGATCTGAGATTTTAAGTGCATTTTACAGGCTTTGCTTGTGATAAATTAAGTGGTCAAGAGGAAATTATATGAAGTGGACAGCGCTTGGTTATTGCACCACATTTGTAAATGCAACTTACTGTGAAACATAAGCAGCACAGCTCTAATGCAGTAAACTACAGCATACTTTTTTTGACAGTTTTCTGCAATCTTGGATAAAGAATTGTTCGATGGTTCAAAAATGTTGATTTGTTAAAAAAAAAAAAAAAAAAAAAAAAAAAAAAAAATACCTATATAAAATGGCACCTCAATTGGACGCGTGTGCACACTGAAGAGTCACACATAGTGTCTACTATGTTTACAGTGCAGTTAGGATATTGTTTTTTTTTTGTTTTTTTAAACCTGCTTTCCACAAATTTTTTTTTTTTCTTGCCACTGTTTGTGTGTTGTCCTTCCCACTGGAGGAATTGAGATTTTTTTAAATTTTATATATATTTTTTTTTTTACTCTTGCTGAATTTTTGGGGGGTTCGTGTTCAGTCTGACCCTATTATCATATTTTCCTGTAAATGGCATAAACATTAAAATAACATAACACTGTCAACCTTTTGTAGAGGAGAAATAGGTTTAAAGAGTAATGTCATGCTCTGGAAACAGAACAAAAATCGACTCGTTTTGGCACAAGAAAAAAAATAAATAAAAAAAGCTGGTAGTGTTTGGTAGTAGAATAATGAATCACTTTGAGGTACAGATGCTTTGAATGGACATGTTCATTGTTTTATTTACCGACAGAAGCTACTTTCTGACTGCTCTCTGAACCAACTGTGGGAATTTGACTCTTGTAACATCAGGCACCTTGGTTATCGTGTTGAGTCTGATACGAATGATTCACTCGTAGATCTTTGAATAGGCGGATATTATTAATTTGGCCCTTGTTGTCGATGGCATTTTACAAGATATCTGAAGCTGTGTGTGATTTTGCGATTAAATTCTTTGTGTTACATGATTAAAGACAGCCTGGCCTGGCCTTATGATTCTGAATTTTACAAGAAGCCTACTGATCGATGCTCAGATTAGTTTAATGTGGGTGTGCTGTCTGCTTTGGTTTTCACAGAGTCGAGTAACACCATACAAGCCACACGTCAAACCAAATTTTTATTTGAAAAAAAAAAAGACCATTATAAATAAATAACCTTCAATAATGATCAAAACTAATTGTACATGAATGAGCCAAATGGAAGGGGACTAGCATTGATGAGCTCACTGGCACTTTCCTTGGGATTTTCTTCAACGGTTCTCCGGTACTAGAATCTAATTGAGTCAAATGATTTCCTGGTGGATGTATTGCTGAGTGCACAGTCCTGGTGGAGGAGCCACAGACGTGATCAAATTCAGTATTGCGTTGCCAGTTCACCAAGCCTACAAGACGGGGGACGTCTAAGAAACCATATGGAAGCGTCTTCAAAATGTCTTTTAAAAGCAAAGAACTCGGTACGAGACAGATTAAACACAACGACCTGTCCCGCTAGGCAAACACAGAGTCCAGGAACATACTTCAAAGGGAATCGTCTCCATAGTGACGTCCCGCACAAAGCCGAAAATCGCCAATGGCTGTGCGCATTATGCTAGACAGTAAAAGTTGGGAAGCCGTAACATCTGTACTTTAACTTGGACCCCTAATTAAACAGGCTGCTAGAATTTCGTTGCCTTTCTTTCAGGGGACATGCACTGACGAACAATGACTTAAATTAGTGTCTGCGAGGGAGTATTTCCACTCACTACAGGTTTACTGCTTGGACCACACAGGCTGACTCCTCCGGCCACGTCCTCTTGACTCTTAGCGACACCTTGTGGCTAAACCGGTAAAGGTTAACGCAAGTACGAGGTACGTCAATAGTGTGGTTGCCACAGTAACAGGCTTCTATCTTTGAAGCATGCGTTTACTTCTACGTGGGTGTCGTAGACAAAATATGACACTCGTTTAAACGGCGATCGACAAATGTTTTTTTTTTTTTTGTCGTGTTGCTCTTCATTTAAATGATGACGGCAGTTCTGAGGGTGTTTGTTTTTAATTCCAAGATTACCAAGCATGTGATTTGAGCTGTGCCACTGAGTGACACTAATGAGGATAGAAAGGGGGGGGGGGGGCGTAACTGAAATGCATTCTCCATGTGAACTTCCATCACGACCAGAAATTAAAATTGAAATGCTCCAATTGGCAACAGATATACAGCGAAGTATTAGGCGTTAATTTAAGTTCTACTTGAGGACTAGAGGGATCAAATGTGCTCATTAAAGTTTATTTAACTCTTTACTGTGTACACGCTACGCACACGCTTGGCTAATCATTTCAAAAGAACTAAATTTTCAAGCTTTGTATTTCATTTCGCTTCTATTAATTCTATTCTATTTTAGACAGGCTGCAGCTCCATTTCTCCCAGTGATTGACTATGGTGATGCCATTTATATGCAAGCCTCTGCTACCACTCTGCAGACGATAGACCCAATTTACCACAGAGTTTTACGTTTTATTTTAAATGCTAAGTCCCTCACACGGCACTGTCATTTGTGCAAAAGGGCAGGCCTGACCTCTTTAAATTACCGCAGATGGATTCATTGTACTCGTTTATATTTGCAAAGCCACAATAGGGCAACTCCCTGGCTATTTATCTTGCCTTTTTAATTGGAACACGTGTCCTTTTAACCTTCAGAACTGGCCACCGTTCTCTGTCCCCTGCCCTTCCACTGAATTTGGAACGGTGGCTTGTAGTTATTATGATCCACGGTCCTGTAATCAGTTCCAGAAAGAAGCTAAACTGGAACATTTCCCAACTGAAACAATACCCATTTTATAGTATATACTATATACTAACCATCATTGGTTCAGCCCTGAGTCTGAATAGAGACACTTGCACAGTTGTGGTTGTCAGCAGATTGTCAGCGAAATAGTTTTTTTTAAATACATATTTTAAGCACAGCTTAAGCCACAGTAATTTGCACAACTTGGGATCAGTTTATGCACCTGGATGTTTACAGGTTAAGAACCTTGCTGAAAAGTACAATGGCAGTGCCCCACTTTGGCATCGATCCTGCAACTTCTGGGTTACAAGCCCAGTTCCCTGGCTGTTGCCCTACATAGCTGCCCCAGTTTGTTCTTATTTGTTTTTTTAATTTTTGCCAGACCACCGGAGGCCGTTCTGTTTGCCCATCTGTGACTAAGATGAAGGTTCGATAGAACTAGTGGTTGAGGCTCAGAGGTTGTGGGTTTGAATAGCAGATTTGTTTTCTGCCAAATTTGCTCAGTCAGATTAACTTCCTGGGAAATACTGGACATATCCTTTTTATGCAAGCTTCTGGTGTGAACTGTGAATGCAGGATTGGTGGGTTTTAATGCATTCTTTTAGCTGCAGTGCACCAGATCTGTTCAGGTCTCATCTTGGGGGATGGAACAGTGATGTGTCAGCAGGTATTCAAGCCCCTCCCCCTATGATGTGTTAAACCAGGCGTGTCCAATCTTATCCGAAAAGGGCCGGTGGACCTGCAGCTTTAACCCAACGCTACGATATCTGATTCAACTAATTAACTAATCATGTTCTTCAATCAATCAAAACAATGATAAGTTCAATCAGTTGTTGCAGTGCTGGGCTAGAACACAAAACCTGCATCCACGCCGGCCCATGGACGCTGCAGTGTTAAACATTTCAAATCCACAGCTGTAACTCTTCTGAAAACGAGAGACCTGTTGCTTTGAGCCTCAGTTCATAACAAGTGCTCTATGATTTCAGACAAGAGTGCAAAACGCAGCCATCGTCACCACAGAGCGTTAGCACCGAGGTGCCAAATCGGATGCCATTAGAGGCTGCCATACCTCATTTTTACTCTAGGTGGCAGTGCATGCATGTTTTTGAGCAGCACTTTCACGATTGTCCTTACGCATGAAAAATGTAAATTTACAAGGGCTGGAATATTTACAGTGTTCCAGATAGCGCGGAATCCCTTACACTTAAACATTTGACACGGTCTCGTGTTTAATGCATGCAAAAGAACCTGCCAAACAGTATTTTTAACTCAAAACTTTAAGGCTGTCACCAAAAGAAGTTAGAAATAAAAATCTGGAAAACTGTCAATTTCGCTGGTGCATAAAAGACCTTATCCTCATTTAATACATTTGCTTGATTTGTAGTGTATTTTAATTTAATAGTCTTATTTAGTTTCCCCTAAGGCATACAGTGAATGAGTGTAGCAGCTAGTAAGGACAGCGGGGATATGTAGTTTTTTTTCTTCATAATTTATTCTCACGTCAGCATATGGACATATTCGTAAGAGCCACGCCAAGTCAGTTGGTGCTTTACTGCCCTGTTAGAGAGGTTCATTTGTCGTCGTCTTTGTTTGTCAGTCCCTTAAAGCGTGATCACAGCACACAGTTCAAAGTGTGTGTTAAGCTGCTGGAATGAACGCTTCCCCATGGACAGCAGACAGCTGCTGTTCTGTCTGTGCCAGCTTGCAGTTCTAATGGCCCTGTCCAGCCTGGTTTTCAAAGACAACTTGACTGGTTTCCCCGAGTGGTTCTGGTTCTTTGAGTGGTTGTGGTTGTGGCTCGGTTCTGGTTCAGGGAGCGGTTCTGCGTCCTTGAGCGCTTTTGCTTCTCGGAGTGGTTCTGATGCTCGGAGTGGTCTTTCTCCTAACCTGTTGTTTTACAGTCACACATCGTTTATCTGTGGGGGTTGGTGGTTTGGCATATTTTCTGTATTGAATTGAAATGTATTAGTAGGCCATCCTCCATAAATCTTGGGAGAACATAGATCAGCACACCACCACAGACTCCCCTCTGAAGCCATCAGCCAGCACGTCCTCCCCCTCTGTGTCCAGCCCCAGCGCAAAACCCCCATCACCCCCGACCCGCATGCCATCTTGGCGGGCAGTGTGCCAAACCTTTTCAGCCCTTCAGCTCAGATCGTCCGGGGAGATGAGCTCACCCTCCTGCGGCACGTCGGTCCCCCATGGTCGCCCCGGCCGCGGGCGTTTAAGAGGACGGGAGCTCGCCCTTCCGCGGGTCTAAAAATAGATACGAGCGTTACTCGTCCGCGTGGGAGAAAAAAGCTGGACACGCTCCAAAAAACGATCTTCAGAAAACTCCACTTAAAAAAAAAAAAAAAAAAAAAAATCGTAACCGCTAATAGTTTGACATTTCATCTGTGCCGTTTTTTTTCCGAGAGCTGTGTGAATAGGGCACCTTTTTAATATGCACCGAGACTAATTAGCGCTCTCTGACAGGCACGGGTGTGGAATCTGAATATACAAGACTAGAAAAGTGCTAAAAAGCCACAGAAAAAGAACATATGAGAAAGAACTAAACCAGCGAAGTGAGCAAGGTAAGGCCAGCTGGCAGCATGTGCTGAAGTAGTTCCTTTTCGTGCCCCTGTGTGTTCTGAATAGCTGTACGCAGTTGTAACGTGAAGCTAATCGCACTTGTCAGGTCACCGATAACAAAAAGTAAATCAGAAAATTAATTATCAACCAGTTATGCAGAATCGCGTCATGCATGTCCAAATTTTGGAATTGGCAGTGAATTGAATGGGATATTACTGGAAAAAAGATGTGCAGACTGCCATTTCCGGGAGGCACATTAGAGGGTAAGATCACTTTTCATAGGGAACGGCTTCTATCCTTTGCTTGAGGCGCACAGTGAAGTCTTGGCGTGGTTATGAGAGCTATCGGATTTCCACAAATGTGGATGAGCTGCATTCATGCGTCACTAGGAGGTGATATCTAGTGACCTGTTCTAGCAGCCAGGATTAGAGTCTGATAAATTGACCATTATGTTTGAGAATTGAAATCGAAAGTGCATCAGTTAGTGAGAAGTTACTCAAGGAATGGGGAAAGTTATACACGACTGCAGTTCTAGCATGTTTTTCCATGCACGACTGTTTCTGCTAAGAAGCCTTGTTTTTTTTTCCAAAAACAGTCACGATTCCTTCACTTTCTTTCTGAAACTCGCTAGTTTAAGAAATATCCGGTTACTTTTTGGTATTCTCATCTTTCGCTAATTGCCTATAAATTTCAAAGTTGTTTTCATAACAGTGATCGCATCGCTCCAACCAGCTGGCTCGTGATGCCGTGATCATTTAACACTTCTGGGTGCGCTTGCCAGATTTGAATAAGATAGGGATGCTGGGAAAAAGAGAATAAAAATACAAAATGCAGACTGAAGAATGTCAGAAAGTGCTGCTTAGTCAGGCAACAATGTATGTATCCACCCACATAAAGGACAGGTAAGGTTTTTTTTTCTTTCTTTTAAAGAAACGGTGTGACTCAGTCTAAAGACTCACCTCTTCTCTCTGCACCTGTATCCCCCCCCCCCCCCCCCCCTCACTTTTACCAGCCCCCATACCTGACGAGGTGTACCTTTTTTTTTTTTTTTTTCCTCCTCCCCCAATTTATTCAGCTGAGTTGGCAATGATTGGGGCAGGGTGTTCACCCCCTACTGATTTGCTGGTTCCTTCTGTTTTCTTAAACGCAATTTTCTGCCCCACACACACACACACACACACACACACACACACACATGCCCACACACATACGCACACACTCATTTGCATGCACTCACAAGCACAGAAAATCACCGTGGTACCCCTTGATGAGTTCTAAATAATTAAAGTCATCTATTTTAAGCCATTTTGGAGACTAATTCTTGACTCTGGATCTTGCTCCCCATTTAGATGTCTGTCTCCCATGAATGAGTCACTAACAGACACAAATGGAAAAAAAACAATACATTAGAGAGAGGTTTGACATTTAGAGAGACCACTTAGAAGAATTTTCCAGAATTGGATTTAGTACCTATACCAGCAAATCTCCATCTTTTCTCAAAGCTTTGCCGGTCATAGAAAATGCAACAAATATCCCCATGTACGAGATAAGGATGATTGTTGTCGACATTGCACAGTAATTGGACTGTGCAGTTGCTTTGCTTAAGCCAGGCACTTGTTGAATTCTCAAGATGGGTTTATTTAAACCTAATTGTACTTTCGTTCGGATAAGGAATTGAAGCAAGTGTTTCTTCTAATAAACGACATAGAAAGGCACACAAAATAAGCATCCTGATCTTACTGATGGCACCATTAAAACTATACTTTCCTGATAAAACCATTACAGCCATACTTTTCTGATAATACCATTAAAACTATTACCATTCTGATAGCAACATTGAAACCATAGCCTACTCTTCAAAGGCCTCTTATGAAGCCTCCTCAGAATCAGCCAGTGCTGCCAGACCCCTTACTGGTTTCTGTGCGTTCTTGAACCCCTTCCCCCCCCCCCCCCCCCCCTTGCAGCTCAAGCCTCGCTCCCTCCAGCAGGGGGTTGCACTTGTCGTTTTCGCTCGCTGTCACTCACTGTCACTCTCGCTCAGATTGCGTCTCCGTGGTGACTGCGGTGGCGGTGGCGACGGCGGCCCATGAGAGGGAATGGGAGATCAAAGCTCCCCTGCACAGCCCAGTGCTCCTCCTGCTTATCCCGCTCCCAACGCCACGCTGTTCTCATTCCTTTAAAGACCTTCTTTTGATATCAACATCCCCCCCCCCCCCCCCCAACACACACACTGATACACACACACACACACACACACACACACACGAACAGGAGATTTCCATCAGGGTTTTTATAAAACACATACTCCACGCTTACATTCTTCCACTCTGCCCCTGGGGTTGCCAGATAAGTTTTCTCCTCCCTCTGTTAGTCCTTTGTAAAACCGTGGGTTGTGGGAGGGGTTCATGTAGGCCCCTAGAGCACATATGAAAAATAATGACTCATTGTACATAAAGAATTTTTCATTGAAATCCACAATGATGAAACATTACACTTGTTAAGACCGTAGTCTATTATTATTATTATTTGCACTGAACTGGTCGTAGGGTACAATTTAATTGCATTGCCATTGAATTAGTCATCGGTTGCAGAAAGTTGAGGAGCTACTGTTCACTGCAGTTTCCCAGCTTCGTTCTTATTGTAATTACTGCTAGACGCTTACTACCCACCCAGCATTGGGGTCTCTAAAAGAAACCATAAAAATCCTTGTTCCACACAGTACTGCTTTAAAATTGCATATTGGCATAATTGCGGCATAATTGCTGCAGGTGTAACATTGAAAAAAGTGTAGAATACTGGTGTAGAATGCAGAGAAGTTTTGGGAGTTTTTCGTTTCTGATCTACTTGTTACTGGATGTATTTAGACATGTATCATTTTAGAACATAAATGTACTCCCGGACACAATTTCTATTTATATTGCAAATAAAATGTGTATTTTATTTAGTGTTGTCTATACTGAGCTGCTGGAAGGTGTGTTGCAATTTCCCTTCAAGGAATCTATCTACTGGTACATCTGGAGCACAGACCTTCACCTGACTGAGTCATGGTTAGCTGGCCCTGAATACTCTGAACTGGATTTGTTTTTGAAAAACGAACAGATTTAAGCTTAAACTTTTTTTAAACGTAAACTTTTCGGTTTGCTGAGTTTGGAGCATTGCTGGAAGAGCTTGATTTGTGGGAGAGAAAAAAAGAAAAGAAAAAAAAAAAAACCTTGGGATGTTGGTTCCTCGGGATGTAATTTTAGCTTAATGTAAAAACAAATGGATTCTGACTTAATAAGGGCTGTTTGGGCTGGATTTAGCAGGCCCCAGTGTCTCCGGCTGATGACCGTCCTTGTCTGATGACAGCCGAGCTTGTGTAAGTAATTGAAGCGCTCAAATGGACGCTGGAGGCTAAGGCTGACCTGTCACAAAATGTAGGTCTCGGCCCGCTCAGAGAGGTGGTAATGAGCCATGCACACGAGACTGGCTTTATCTGAACGGTGGTTCACAAGAGACTGGCTATATGAGAGACTGGCTTTATCTGAACGGTGGTTCACAAGAGACTGGCTATATGAGAGACTGGCTTTATCTGAACGGTGGTTCACAAGAGACTGGCTATATGAGAGACTGGCTTTATCTGAACGGTGTTACACAAGAGAATAGCTTTATCTGAACTGCAATGCACAAGTGACTGGCTTTATCTAAACGGTGGTTCACAAGTGACTGGCTTCATCTAAACGACAGTGCATGAAGCAAGTGGCTTTATCTGGAAAAAAATATTATCTGGCAGCTACTGGATCATCCTTAAGACTGTTAAACAAGGAGGTCTTTCCACTGAAGGTCTTTCGGCGATGGAGTCGAGGCAGTGAAAGGGGGGCCTTAATTATGAATAACTTGCGTGAGTTAGAATGGCACTGCATTGCAAAGCATTATTAAACCGTAAATTACCTGAACGGAGAAGGAATAATATTTTGAGAAGGGGCAATCAGGCAAAGGGAAGGAGGAATTGATCTGCCGATTCACTGCTAGTTACAGCACAGCTCCTCTCTGTAATACACTTCCCCGTAATTGTATTGATCTTTCCCCCTCTACCATTTGAAGAGCAGCCCAACAATATTTTCTGTCTATTTAACCTATTCTGATATTTTGTGATGTATCGACGTGTAAATGAGGTGGAATTCGGCAACATTCAGTATGCAAACAGTACACTCACAAAAAATGAGGGCAAGGACTACGCTTTGCATTAAAATGAGAATGGTAAAAAGTCTGTCTTTAGTGTCACAAGTGCATTTAAACTTGTTGCTTGGTCAATAATAATAAAAATGATGATGTTTTGTTCACTAAGCTGGCACTTATCCAGAAGGACTTACAAAAGCGGAGAACATCGGTGTGAGCCTCTGTGTTAGGAACACTAAAGTGTGATGTCACAGCAGGCTCAGAAGGCCCATTTAAAGTCAATAACCAAAACGTTGGCCAAACAAATCGGCAATTAGCATTGTAAATAATAAAACCGAAAACTGAAGGTGCCCAGGGGTTGTAGAACAGGCTGTTCTGGCCGTCTGTAAAAACACAGGTGGGTGACTACATGATGTTGTTCCAGCGCCCGCTAGTCCCCAAGGGAGTTGTCTGGATCTGAAAGAAAAGTTTGTGTGAAATTGTACCAGGGTTTTATTTGAAGCACAGCCATGGGACAGCATGGGTTCAGATCCCACACAGGAGGTATGACCGCAGGACAGCATTGGTTCAAATCCCACACAGGAGATTTGAGCAGGATAGCATGGGTTCAGAACCCACACAGGGTGTGTGAGAGCAGATCAGCATGGGTTCAGATCCCAAATGGGGCGCGAGAATGGATTGGTACTGATAAAGATCCAATCCCACCTCCCCTGATCCTGAGTTTCACTACCACTTTGGATCAGAACCTGTGCATAAGTAGGTTTGGATCAGAACCTGTGTCTGAGCTGTGCTCTAGAGAGAAGCCTTGGTTCAAGGACACAGGTTCAGCATTGCACAGTGTTCAGTGTTTGCATGTAATTAATGAGATGCGAAAAAATATGTTGCCACGGTAACTTTAAATTAAAAAGGTGCCCACGCTTGGCATCTTAAGCAGATGGAGAGAAATTACCTGACGCCAGAAATGACAGGTTTTATTTGTAAATTGCGGCTCTTTGTTGTAACAGGTGATGTAAAATGACACTGCCCTGTGAATGTGATTAAAGGTAAGTTTTATGAGGGGGTATCTGAGTGGTGCTCCCAGCTCCAATCCTCCTTAATATAGCGCCTTACCTTGGGTCTGGAATAACTCCCTAACCCTGCCAGTGGTGTCAGTTACCCCATCGGGCAACAACAGCCTCAAGACCGCCTCCAACACACGAACCAGAATATACACACAGTTAAATTCTTAATCGGTTTATCCACTTTATTTCATTTTGAAACAAGAGGGAAAAAAAAAACAAAAAAAAAAAAACTACCTGACGGGTTGTCGTTCTTGAATGAATTAAGGACTGGTTCAAGCGTATGAGCCCGATTTTCCCAAAAGGACGGCCAAAAAGTCAAAAGGATTTTATGCCTTCATTTGAGCATATGCTTCCTAGCACGTAATAAGGGTATCTCATGTTCTCATTTCCCCATTTAACAGAGCTAACACCCGCAGCTGCCGTCCACCCTGCCTGGGTTTAATCTAGGAGGTGAGTGATGACATCATTACTTTATTGGAAGCGGATCTTTCAGAGGTAACACCCTCCGGCCTCAGACAGAAACGCCATCAGATCCGTTGTTTAATTACCGCTGGGGGACCTGGGGGGGGGGGGGGGGGGGGGGGGGGAGGCGGGGGGAGGCGGCGAATTGATCAGAAAATGAAAATTGCATTTCGGAAGCGCTTTTGGAGAGCGCCCAAATGCGATCAGCGTCCATAATCAAGACCGATTCCGAGGGCCGGGGCAGCTCTGAGCACCGTCTGTCTTCTGTGTTTATTACGGCGGTCAGTTGAGCAAAATGGACGCGAGCGGGCGGTGTACAGATGTCCGGAGGCGCCCAGCGGCTGTGGTTATTCCCTCATTCGTCCCCCCGCTCGTTCCGCACGAACGCCGGCATGCAAAAAAAAAATGAATCCCGTCCCGTTGGTTCTGCGTTGTCGACGACGCTAAAGCTCGTTTGCGTTGCTGAAAACCGTCACGCACATCCAATCGATGCTCCCTAGCGTCTCCTGCGATTAGCCGTCGGCTGTGACGTGTATGTGTTTATGCGCGTGTCTGTTTGTGTGGCAGTTGTGGGGGCAGTTGGCATTATGGTGCAGTTTAATATCTGCATGTGATTGGTAAATCCTATATGTCACGTGACACAGACAGGGAGAGACTCAGTAGGAGGGGCCCCATTATCCAGTTGTGCTCAGGCCTTTGATGGCTTTGACGATGGTTTTTTATGAAACTCATTTTAAATCCTGATTTGCTGCTGTTGTTTTATTCTGAAGGCTTAGTTGGATTGTCTCGCGTCACCTTGGTGTAGGAGAGCGCAGACGAGCACCGGCACTTCCCACAGGCCACCTGCTGACCTGCGCAGTCATTTCCTGCAGTCCACCGGCTGAGCTGCGCAGTCCTCCAGATGAGCTGCGCAGTCGTTTCCTGCAGTCTACCAGTTGAGCTGCGCAGTCACTGCATTGCAGGAGTACAGATTGCCCTGTAAGCCTCCCTGGTGTGCTGAGACAGGTACGGCCCTTCCCACTGAAGCCCTTTCTCCCCAGGGTGCTGCTCCCCAAAACTGGGGTGCACCCTATAGGGGTGCCAGCTAGTCGGCACCAGCACCTCCCCACCCCCAGGGTTTGGGAACCAGACTGTGGGGCGCGTGCACACACACACACACACACACACACACCCTGGACCCCAAGCCTAGCGGGACCAAACAGATCTGGTGTGTCTGAAAGCTTTAGCACAGCAGCAGGGAGCTGAGAAGTTTTGCAAGGATAAAAGAAAGTTTTTGAAGTTTTCTTTTTAAAGGGCTTAAATACGATCAAGGGCCTTCATCAGTTTCCTACGCTGTAGAACATAATTTCCTCATCTGCTGACAAAATGCAGTTAGACTGAAGGACTAACAGATTTTTCATTTCATCTTCTCCAGTTGGTGGATGAAATACTGTAACCTCCCCATGTATATTTTGTCTTATCTGTTTCTGAGTTTTCTTCCTCTGTTACTTGTATGCCATTGCTTTTAAAATGCAAGGCTCTCTGCTCTGTTCAGCTCAAGCGGCACTTTCATAAAACGTCTCATTTTTATTTTGGCGCTCTTCTGAACCCAAGGCTTGTTCCATTACCGAAAAATAGTTATTAATTCTCAGTCGGTCTCAGGTTGAGGCCACGTCATTGTGCCGTTGTTCCTGTCGAAGCCCAGGGTTGGGTGAAAGTCGGCCGTAACTTGCCAACCTCTTTCTGGCTTCCTTTTTTTTTTCTTCTTTTTTTTTTTGGCGAAAAGAGACGAAATTGAACCGCGGTTTACGAAAGGGTACATCTGAGCGCGTTTGCCTCCGCACCACTTCCTCCTCGTCCGCCAAAACTGTGAGTCATCCCGCTATTGTTGGCCAATAATCGCGTCGCGGCGGGACACCCGGGCACCCTTAGCGGCCCTGCGCTTTTGTGCGCTATTAATCGCGGAGGGCATAGCGCTGGGCTGTCGCAAAAAAAAAAAAACCTCATCAAAAAAAATGTATGAAAAATCCAGGAACAACAACAAAACGCCAGAACTGTGGAATTTTCATACGCGTTTCAGGATTGGCTTTAATATTTTGTTGGGTGGTGGAACATTTATTATATGTAGAACTGGATGAGGTTTTTAAAAATATATTGAACCAATATTCTTTTGTTTGGGGTTGGGAAACCCAGACAGGACCCTGGCTGACATGGACACCCACTGGACGCTGTGTGGGCCCCCTGAACACAATTTAACTATAACCCACTTATATACAGTGGCACGATGCTTTGAATGAGTCTTATTTAAAATATGTTTTGAAAATGTGATGTAGATGTTGTGCTTGAACATTTAATCAAAACGTCAATCAATGGGAATGGGTGATCTTTGAGCTGAGGACCGTGAATTCAGCTGTGTGCGCTAACAGATGGTAGCGACGCTGCTATGTAATTATGCTATGTATTTACTACGTAAACTACGGAGATAAGGACACTTAAGAAACAGAGGGTGTTTTATGTGCGTGTGTGTGTGTGTTTCTTTTTATGTGTGTGTGTGTGTGTGTGTGTGAATGGAGAAAAAAAAAGACTAACCAACCGCGAAATACACCGATGTTGAGAACGTGAATCCCTTCAGTATTGAGTGGTTTCATTACAGTTGCAGTACTCCTTTTGTGGCTGTGACATTGTACACACAGTACTGGGAAACATGTGGACACCAAATTAAAAACACTGGAATTTTTTTTGGATAAGTAGGAATAAGACCTCCTGTGTGTCAAAGTGGTGAACATGGGTGAGTCTACGGGGCTGAACCGACAGTTAGCTACCCTCCGAAGTACAGCACTGCTTTGGAAGAGAAGTCCTAGTGGAAATCTCCGATCGGTAAAATACGAGTATTTGGAGCCTTCGGGCACTGTGTATGCGTCTTCTTGTAACGTTCCGTCTCCCCACCTGCTTACTACCAGGCGGGGGGGGGGGGTGTGTGTGTGTAAAGTGATGCGGATTTTAGCGTCTCCATGGCAACGCCTTTTTTGTGAATCACTCTCTGTGACGTGTGCGGGCATGAGAAAGGAAACAGACACTTTTAGACGCTGCCAAACCACAGCTGGCATAGCGGCACAATGATCTCAGCGTGCAGTTCCCACAGCGTAACAAACTGAGCATCCTGCAGCGCTGGTGCCCCGCCCCCCTCCCCACCCTCCCCCTCCCCCTCCCCCTCCCCGCCATGTCCTCGTCTTATTAAAGCCAATCTCTTTATCAATTAAGCTTGTTCAAATACAAGTTGTTTTTTTTAAAGCTGTACCATAATCACATGCTTAATCTACTTTTTAGCACAATGCCTGTTCAGGTTTGACCATGTTTGGCCAGCCCTGCTGTGGAGCGCTCGGTGCGTTGCGATAAGAGTGACCTTCGGTTGAGGTCAGATGCCCTCAGGGGGTAATGTGATTGACGTGGCGTGTCGTCTCGCGTTGATGATCGTTTCTGATGTAATAAGCCAGGCTAATTTGGGCACATCTGTGATCTCGGGAACCTAAAGGGACCTCCACTGTCAGTCGAAATGGACATGTGTTTGAATAACGACCCTTAATCCTGAAACTGATATATAGATCTCTCTCTCTCTCTCTCACACACTGTCTCTCTCTCCCTCCCTCTCTGTCTCTTTGTCTCTCTCTCACTCTCTCCCTCACTCTCTCTCCCCCCCCCCTCTTTTTTAAGACATTTTTGAAACAAGAGAAATGTTACGCTGGCTGTACTTTGCAACAAAAAAAAAACTGTATCCTTTTTTTTCATGAATAGAACATTTGGCGTGATAATGGAAGCTAATGATGTGATCGCTGTTTGAGACCTGGCACATTCACACTATCATTACCATTACACCAGGCCCGCCAGCGGAGGATGGGTCCCCCTCTGGAGCCTGGTTCCTCCTGAGATCTATTCCCATTGGGGAGTTTTTTTTTTTTCTTACCATCGTTTGAGTGTTAACTCAGTTGCTAGCTTTTTGTGGGTTGGGCCTGGTTTTTGCCCAATTTCCCCTTTTTTTTTTTTTTTTTTTTTTTTTTGTTTCCCCTGTAAAGCGTCTTTACGTCAGTGACTCTGTGGGGAAAAGCGTTGTACAATTTGAACTGAACCGATCTGAATTCGATTTCTTTATTCTGGGAGTCCGCGGTGGAAGGAACCAGTTTCACCCCACGGTGGAGAGGCAGGTTCGAGCGCTGCACAACTCCGGGTCCTGCGGGTCGAGGTATTGAGCAAAGGTGCACCCCTGGCGTAGAACAACCAGCCATTCCAAACGGAGGAGAACAGGGATGGTAGATGGATGTTTTAAGTGCTGGTAAAAGGAAAACCATTCCTAGTGTACGTCATTGGTTTTTGAGGGCTCGCGTAAATCACTACTTACACTTACTTGCTCCAAACGTCTTATCTTCAGCTTAGGACTCTCTCTCTCTCTTTCCCGTCGTTTCTGGAGGGAGCCTATTTCTCAAAGTAGAAATAGTTGTAGCAGGACTTTGAGTTGACGTGGCAAAACCGAAAATAAAGTGTCAGAGATGCTTTTTTTATTTCACGGCCTCTATAATTGTGTCATGTGTTGACAGCTCTGATTGTTCTCAGAGATTCTCGGGGACGAAAGTACATAAAACCGAGAACCTTTTGTTCTGCGTGTGACACCGAACAAAGAAACGGTTTCTACTCGGTTTCATCTCTCAGCTGAAATAAATTAACTTCCTCTGGCAATAACTCCGCCTCTTCCCAAGCTCTCACATTTCTCTCTCTTTCTCTCTTTTTCTGTCACACGCACACAGTCACACACACGCACAAGCACACACACATGCAGACACGTGTCCACTCGCGCACACACACACACACACCCCCACACACAGACATGCAAACATGCGCCCGCTCACGCGCACACACACATGCCCGTATACACACACACACACACACACATACACTCTCCCACACATGCGCGCGCGCACACACACACACACACACTCCCTCATCTTCAGTAGGCCACTACTCAGTCTCCATCCTGTATTACACGCTTTTTCTTCAGACAAAGACGGTGGTCCAGATTGTTGGAGGGGAGAGAGCGGCTTGCGACGGTCTCACGCAGCCCTGAATGGAGTTCTAAAGATCCTCTGAATATTCATGCTCATCTGCATACAGACTTCCTCCAGGCGTCTATCGCCCGTGAAATGCCCACTTCCTGTTTCTTTCCTGAGGAAAATGGCCGCACTGATTTCTGACTCCAGTTTTGGGGTTCACAAGCAAAGCGCGTTAAAACATTGGCAAAGACCAAACAGCGTACAAGGGATGTCCATAAAATGAAGAAGGGAAAAAAAACCCGCATGGGTCTCATGGTTGGCCTCCAGACAGATTTATGACATTCCGATAATGCAGCCCTCACAAAAACTTAAAAGCTTTCAGGTGAGAAACCAGAAATACAGCTCAGCCACTGGAATTTTACCATGACTGCAGAGAATGGGCTTCTTCAAAATAACCCCCACACGCTTATCCCTATTAATCTGTCGCATTCATCTCGTTACATTGCTCCATTTGGGTGTTCGAGGTTGACTGAAATAGGCTGTCATTTTCGGAACGCTGAAACGGAGGAAGGAGGGAACAGGAAACAGATTAGGCACTTAGTGTCTGGCGTCCCATCATGCATCCTGCTCGGCGATCGCTGACGTTCCCCGACGTTGTTTATTATGATTTATTTATTTTGCCCGTTCTGTGACACGGTGGATTTTATTCTGATCTTTTTCCGGCTCTTTTTTTCCGAAAGATATGCAGGCTGCGGCTTTTGATAAGAAAGATGAGAAATTGGCCTCGACCCCAGAAATTCAAAAATGTTTTCCACTTGTACATAAACTTTGTGTGTGTCCCTGCATGAACTGCTGGGGAGTAATTGCATTGCCATATATTGCTGTGGGAAATACAGTGGTTTCTACATGCTTCTGTAAATATAGACAATCCATAATTAAACAACTAGAACTAGAACAGTATAGAGTAATATATATATATACATACATATATATATATATATATATAGTGTGTGTATATATATATATATGTATGTGTATATGTGTATATATATATATATGTGTATGTGTATATATATATATATATATATGTGTATGTGTGTATATATATATATATATGTGTGTATATGTGTATATATGTATGTGTGTATATATATATATATATATATGTGTATATATGTATGTGTATATATGTATATATGTGTATATGTATATGTGTATATATGTATATATATATATATGTGTATATGTGTGTGTGTATATATATATATATATATATACACATATATATATATATACACATACACATATATACACACATATATATATATATATATATGCATATATATAGCTTTTTTGTATGTGTGCACTGGAAGTAACTAAATACAGTATACTGTAAACTGACTGTATAAAATTTTTTTAAATTGTGTGTTGTGTGTACACGATATTCAGCTATATTTCTCTTCCATATTTCATGTAGATGTTTTATTTAGTGGTCGCTGTGAACAGTTTCTAAAATAGTCCTCTCTACTCTTGTCTTTTTGACTGGCTGTTAAATCTCGATGTAGAGGCTGTCTCTGTCGGTGGAAGCGCACAGCCATGTTGTTATCGATGTAACCGCAGATGGTCTGTTTAGCTCTATACCTATAGATCAAAAGGCTGTCTATAGTCACCCACGCTGGTGTAAGCGGCCTACCCTGCCTTTCCACATATTTTCACAAGCATTCTTTACATTTTGAAGATAAATCTGTAGATATTTATGTATAAAATTCGACAGGCTGGCTATGAATTCATGATTTATGACTGAGGTCATCATGAAAAATAGCAATGCTCACTGTGTTAGTTGAAGCTTTTTTTTCTGTTGCATTTTCTAATGGACATTCATGAAATGTATGAAATTATCCTCTTAAAGTTCGAGAAGTGTCAGTCAGTCAACATTAGTCCCCAACTTTGTTTATATTGTCTCAAGAACTAAGAAGTCTTAAGTTCTTTTTCATAAAGGTTTAATAAATTAAGCAATCACAAAATTAAACTTGGCTCACAGTGAATTTGTGGAAATGAAGAGTAACCTAATGGCCAATCAGGGCACACTGAGCCGACAATGACAGGAATGCTGCAGGGGGCGCTGGGTGATTGGTCATCACATTGCCCTGGAGGGCGGAGTTTCTCGCTGTGTGGTATTCCAATCCCGGCTGCTCATTGGACAGTCGGGTGGCTGCGATTTGCCTTGCGCAGTCGCGCAGTCCTCCGGACGGCATGCGATGCAGTTCGGAGGCTCGTCTGGCTCCACGCGGTTTTGGTGGAGGTCGCCGCAACGATGGGAGGAGCCAAAAAGAAAACCCATCAGAAGGATAAAAAAAAATATCATCTCAGCGAGGAGGTGGAACGGCGCCTCTTTCGCTCCCTTATTCTGTCCCGGCGTCACTACTCGCATTTATCTCCTCACGGCACCTTGCGCGCTGTTTGTGGGGGGGGGGGGCTAGAGAGAGAACAACTGTAAGCAGTGAAAGCCAGCACCGCTGACTGATAGGGCCCTTTTGTAGTGCTGAAACCCGGCGAGCGGAGACATAGGAGAGCAGCGCGCCGAGCCGCGGCGTAGCGTAGCGTATCGCTAACCCGCTCACAGAAGATTCCCCTCAGGTTCCCGCCGGGGGCTGAGGCCTGAGTATGAACGCACGCTAATGGGAGAATAATCGCACGCGGCTTTTTTTTTTTTTTTTTTTTTCTTTTGACCTGGCCCCCCCCCCCCCCCCCCCCCCCCATGGAGTCTGCTGCTGCAGATAATTCCCTGCTAGGCAGTGAAGCCCCTGCCCCCCCCCCCCCCCCTTTTATGGTTCCGTTTTTTAAATCCGGGAGTGAATATTCACCTGTTCCATCGACTACAAATATTTATACTCCCGTCTTGTCAGACGCCATTTAGCGAAAAACGACACAATTTCCGTGGAAACGGAGAGCGGAACGTCTGTCCGCCGCACGTCGTGCGACGTTCCGGCAAATAAAAGCGCCCGTTTGTCCAGGGAAAAAAAAAGAAAAAAAAAAAAGTCTGTTTCCGCATGAACGGCGGTCGTTACAGTGGAATCAATTTTGTTTGTCGCTAACTGACTGACTCATCCTGCTCGTTTAATTCAACCTCCGTTTAGCATGTCACCCCTGGCCGCTACAGAATAACAGAATAACAGAGGCAGAAGCATCATGCGCCATCTTTGCACATTTGCATGTACCAGTCGATATTTTCTCGTTTTCAACACTGAATCCGATTATTTCTGGACAGTTCTGGTCCCGGCGCGTCTTTCTTTTGCATTGACAGGGTCAAAAAGCCCTGATGTTTTTGTCTTTGACACTGAGGTTTTGTTAAAATCGTATCATTGTCTCCAGTAGCAGGAGCAACATTTGTATTTATTTGTTTCTATTTTTAATTAAACTAGCGAGCGGCTTTTTCTGGAGGGGCAGTGTAGCACGTGGATTACACCATGACCAAGTAGCAGTTTTTATTTTTTTTTTGTTTTTTTCGAGAATTACCCGTGCCAGGCGCCTGCTTCAACACAGCGTGTGGATTGTTCCCGGGCTGTTGTCGTGGAAACAAACTAAGGGCGAACGTAACGTTTTGTCACCTCCCACAAAGTTGCGAGTGGCGGCGTTCCGAGAACTGGCCTTTCCCGCCCCAGCGAGGGCCGGCCGGCCGGAGGGAATGATGGGAATGTTTCGCGATGCTCTAGCCACGTTTGGCTGTTTATTTTATTTTATTTCATTGGGAATAGGATCCGTGGCACGCTGAAGCTATGCAGCTGCCTTCACAGTGTTCCAGAACTGGTGCATGACTGGCCGCTGTTAGCGTTAGCTTATGTTAAATTAAGATCAAGTCGATTCTGTTTTCCACTGGATGGAAACCGTACTGCCAGATGACACGGCATATTACAGTCCTCACACAGAAGGAAATTCAGGCGCTTTAATAAGTCTATGCAGGAAGATTAGACGTGCTGTAGGAATGGGCTGTCACGCATACCGCCATTGTGCCGTGTGTTTAGAGCAGACTCGAATCCTGGAGGGATGCTTTGTCTGCCGCTTTTGGACGTGTTCCTGCACTTAAGTGCTTAATTTTTTACCCGTTGATTTTGGCCAAACGTTCTGCACGCTAACGAGCCTTCCAAGGGCGTAACCTAGGCTGTCGATTGAAAGGAAATCGGGGCAAAACCAGCCGAGGCTGCGGCCTTCCATGACTGGAGGTTGAGAGCCCTGGTACAGAGGTGGAACATACTTGTAACTGCCACTGTGTGTTTTTTAAATACTGAATATACAAACAAATACTGTAACTTAGCGCATAGCGAAGGGTCGACAGAAGTGCTGTGGTGACTCAGTTCGCCTGGTCTGGTGTTAACGATGGCTTTGGAAGCTTTGCCCGATTACCGGACTTCAGGCCCCGCCCGTTCATGACATCACAGCCCAGCGGACCTCCGGTGCGGAGTGCTGGCCGTAGGTGAAAAGAGTAGGCGGTGTCTGCGGTCGCTGCATCATCGGCGGGGCGCGCAAGCCGGAGAGCCGAGGCGGCGAGACGCGCGTGTTCAGACCCGCCAAGTCCGCCGCCCTCGCTGGGTCGGCGTGAGCGCGGGCGGCGTGCGACAATCTCCTCCAATCAAGACGATGACGCGGCGGCAGGAGAACGAACGCCTTTTCTTTTTTTTTCCTTTTTTTTTTTTATAAAACCGTCGAAGTGGCTCGCGAAAAAAAAAAAAAAAAAAAAAAAAAAAAACTACACACCGTATCGCTTTTCCAATCCCGTGAGTCATCCTCCGCTCGACATAAAAGCTGTGAACGTTTCGCGAGGAACACAACGAGGCAGCGAATGCTGAACGTTCGGCGGCGGTGGTGGCTTCGCAAATGAAGATGTGGTTCGTCTGAGTTTGCGACGACCGCGTAGAAGAAAAAAAAAAAAAAACACAAAAATAAAACGACTGTCAATCTGCAAAAAAAAAAAGTCCCGGACCATCAGCAGGCCCGAAATTTGACAGTTAAAATGCAAATGCTCTTCTCTTCACAAACGGGTGAGCTCAGGGATTAGCAGAAATTAACTCGTCAAAACTGCTCTTGGAGAAAAGAAAACCGATGCTTTCGCATATTTTAATTTCCAAGACAAAAGATGTTGGAGATCCTCGAGGTGCTCGAAAGCTATGCCGAAAACGGCAAACTTTTGATCCGCGCGGCTGCCGTCCCAAAGCCCCCTGTGATGGTGGTGGTGTGTGAAACGAGAGCGTATCTTCATCCAGAGGGAACCTTGAGAGGTTTTTTTAAAAAATGTCCTGGCATTTGTCCTGGGGGGGGGGGGGGGGGGGGGGGCGTCTTCATTCTTTCATATTTTCATCATTTTATTTCTTCAACAAATTAAAGACTCAGCCATCGAATTCCCTAATGGACCTAACGGTAAAAAAAATAAATAAAATAAAAAATCCGTTTTCCTGGGAGACATTCTCTTTACAATTTTTACAATTTATCTCTTTTTCTTTGCTCAGTATTATTAGATGGGGGGAAAATGCACTCAGCAGGTCTTGTGCTGCGGTTAAAAGACATTGTGAAGGACACCTTAACTTTCACAAAAGTTTGAATGCGTGCTTGGAATATAATTTCTGTCACTCGCGTTCTAAAAAAAAAAAAAAAAATTACTTTTCCCTACAATTATTAATCTGAAACACACATGATGAGAATGTACTATGATCACCATCGTGGCATCGTGAATATGCAAATATGCGGAGTCAATTAATTGGTGCTCTTTTGTGATTGCTCTTGTCAGTTGGGGGGGTGGTGGGGGGTGGGGTGTTGGGATATAGTTTGAGAGAACATTGTAGAACACACCAGTATCACTGCCAAGAGGCCTGACCCTTCCCTGCTTTGGAGAACCCCCGTTTGACAAGTGGGAAACCAGGGTTGGTTCGCATATCTGTCAACAGTGAAGGCGTTCATCTCTTTGAACCGTATGATACAAATTCTTGCTTTGTTTGGCTATATTTACATGCATTATGAATGGGTCTTCTGTGCCTTTGTTGGTGGAATGAGCTTCCCGCTGCAGTCAGAACAGCAGAAACCCTGCCCATGTTCCCGCTGCAGTCAGAACAGCAGAAACCCTGCCCATCTTCCCGCTGCAGTCAGAACAGCAGAAACCATGCCCATCTTCCCGCTGCAGTCAGAACAGCAGAAACCCTGCCCATCTTCTAACACAAACTACATACTCACCTCTTCAGATGGCTCCCCTGACCCCTTTAGATATATATCCTTTTTTTTTCTCCGTTTAGTTTCTTGTATTAACATTGGATGATGTTATAGGTATGTCTGTATAATCAGGGACAATGTCAGGGGAGGGAAATCAGGTACATTGTCCTGGGCCCAACGCTTTCTGAAATATTATATGTGGTAAATATTACTGTCCTGGACCCAAGAATAATATAATATAATTTTTAATTTCTCCTGACAGCCCTAGTGTCTAATCATACCTTTTTTTGTTACAAATAGTTTTTTATAATGTTAATATTTATTATGCTTAGTGATTGTAAAATTTGCCTCTGTGCCTTCTTTTGTGATATCTTTTTTGTATTCCTGAGGCTAGCACTGATGTTCTCCGCTTCTGTGAGTCGCTATGGAATAATGTCAGTGAAGCAATTGTAATATAATGAAATTACATTATCCCCTTATCCCCCCCCCCCCCCCCCCACAATCTAACCTCACAAAGAAAAGACTCATTTGTTATGGAAATTTTAATTTGTGATTACCAAAGCATTTTTCTTTGTTAAAACTCTTGATCATGTAACTTACAGTGAATGGTAACACCCCCCCCCCCCCCATACGCCCCCCAACCAAAAAAAAAAAAAAAAAAAAAACGAATTTACTGTAATATTGTACTTATTTGGTTGATATAAAAATCAAGCTTGTGGGCTCGAACCGTACCATCTCCGTTTCAGCTCCGTTTTAATAATTGCCCCAGGCGATAAGCCATGTGACGGCATCGAAATGTTGCTTCGCGTTCGCAGCGGTGGCACATCCGCAGATTTGCTCCGTAATGCTGGATTCACAGGCTGAATGAAAGGTGGCATCTGGCAGCCGCTTGCGGAGGGGAAGGGCGTCCCATTAATATTTTTGCACCGCTATCGAGAGCGGAAGCCGCGATGATGACGACGCTCATTCAGTGGGGTTTCTATACAGCGTTTGTTTTTGTTTGTTTTTTTTGGTTTTTTTTGCACATCCTTATTCGACCTTATTTTGTGAACGTTTCCCAGCTGGCTTTGGGATATTCAGCAGTACAGTAGGCCTGTGTGGGCAAATGAGCCTGACGCCTGACGGGCAGCTCACTTGGAGACAGGTGAGCAGAACTGCATCCTGGGAACGATTGTTCTGCTGGCCTTGCGCTCTCTAACCAGGTGGTTGCCAGATCCTCCGGGGAAATCAGCGAAAGGCTTGCTCCTTTGCTCCCCTGTTATAGTATTTCCTAACAAGTGGCAGATTGCTTGAATATCAAATGCAGGGTTTTTAAAAATCTTTTGGGTCGGGTGACTGATTCTGGGCACGGCCGCTGGTCATGCTGACAGGCAGCTGCTCTCTCCTCCCCGCCCCCCACCCGAACCCCCACCCCCTTCTACCCCGTACACCCTCCATTTCCCTTTTTTGATTTCCCCATGGCAGATGGAGAGGGAGGAGTGGGTTGCCAGACATTCAGCGATCCCGCCCACGTGTTGCGGTCGGCCACCGGTGACACACGGCCCGTTTAGTCACAAACCCGCCAACGTCGCGCCCCGCTCGCGCCCCTCAGGTTCCTCTGCGCCGCTTCGGTCCAGTTTAGCGTGCCGCCACCTCACTTTCGGGACCTTTGATTCCTTCCCCCAGTCACGCTGGAAACTGTGACATCATCTCAGAGTTGAGACTGAAGCCGAAAGGCGGTGGTTGGTGCCGCTTTTTCCTTTTATCGTAAAAGGGAACGTTAGCGTGTTAGCCTAATCTGCGGCGTCGCTAAGGCTAGCAGTGCACTTGCTACTACTTGAGATTGGACAAATGTGACTGTTGATTTGGACAGCTTTGCATTGTAACATAATATGCCATTCCTAAATGATGATAAAAACAGCTCTGCCGGCAGGTAAGACGTTAAAACCTGCCAGTACTTCTGTGCTCTGATGAAGCTTTTCAGCATTTCACACCTAGTGTAGGATGCAGTATAGCTAGAGAACAGAGTGTGGGGAAAAATAGAACAATCTCTGTCTCCCTTTGCCAGTGTCACGTATAATCCCCGTATCTTTGCTAGTAGCCCTGAATTACTTCCAGATCTGCTCTCGCTCACGAACGTTCTGACTTATTGCGGGGCTTAATAATAGCAATTAATTACATAGTCAAGCGCTACAGGTTCTCCATACATACACAGGCAGGCAGAGATGCTGCCACTGCTATCCGCCGCGGGTACAGATCGGCAGAAAAGCTGCGTCTGTATCTCACTGAGAGGAATGGGCCTCGTGCACAAAGGCATTTGTGATTCACGCTGGTTCCTAAACGCGCCAAGATGGCCGCCGGACTGGTCATTGTTCACGTTCCCTTATTTCAGACAGCCCCGAAATACAGGCCGTCCCTGTAAGACCTGCGCCCGCCCCCACGCATTCGCACAGTCCCCGGCAGCTCGTTTGCATATTTCTTTTAATTTATTTATTTTTTTATATATATAAAGTGTGTGGATTTTAAAATAAGTTACAATTACGGAATTTGAATGTGAAATGGAACATGAAAGTTGTGCGCTGCGGCAGGTTTGACGGGCGCGCTCGGAGGGGGGCCGTCAGTTCCCTGTCATTCACACGCCGAGTTCCCGCCGGCTTCCCACAATCCCCGGCTCTTATCTGCTTTCAGGACTCTAAATTGGCTTTAACGGTTTTTTTTCCTTTTTTTTTTTTTTTTTCCCTTTTTCCCTTTTTTCCCTGTACAGTCACCTTTTTAATTAAAGTTTTTCTTATTTTTAAATAAAAGAGTGCTTTGGGTTCCAATTACACTAATCTTTTACTTCAAAGATGGGCATGTCGAAAACTTTTCTGTGTTCAGAACTCACTTTTATTATGGAGATGTTTCTGAGTGGCAGTTTTAACACACACATGCACGCACACACAGACACACACGCACACGCACACGTCACACGTCACACAAGTCACGTCACTAGAGTTTATTGAAATGTTATTTAGTCATATGTTTTCTCAATTGTGGAATGACAATTGATGTCAGTAACTAATAAATGAGTTCTGTACGTTTTAGTCTGCAGTTGGATAATTCATTATCTCCAAGGTAATAATAGGGTGATTATTTTAATCATGACTCTCGTAATCACTGCCAATCTAATTGGGCTGTTGAATTTAAAATTTTAATTAGTGTTATAAAAAGCTGTATGTGTCTGCAATATCGTGAAATAGGTTCCCAGTAGGTATTCAGATAATTAGTTATCTGCATACCTAGGGTTACTTTAACATACAGTAAGCATCAACAACTTCAGTGAATCCTAATTAAGTAATATTAACACTCAACAAAACAAGAAGTCTAGGCTAAAGTTCTCATTTTGAAATATGTTCTTAGAAACCTCTCCAGACATTTAATTTTGGAAAGCAACCGATGCGACTGATTTGTAAGCCTGTAAAATGTTTGTTAAAGTAAATCACTCCTTTATTTGTTAGTTTTTTCCTTTATATAAGCAGAAACAAGGCCCTTTATGTTTAATCTCTGTGATTTAGGCCCCGGCGAGAGGGTGGTGGGAATTTACTGCTTCGACAAAGTTCAGACAATGCAATCTCAATAAAAGCAGACGGCAGACCGGTATTTACAGTGTAGGATGTAAGAACAACTCCACTCGTCCACAAGATGATCCTGTGACTTGAATTCAGAAGTGAGTTACTTAAGTGCGAGCTAATGTATGCCAGCTTGGCACCATAATGCAAGCGCAAATAGGAGTAACAGAGAACAAATGAGATTCATAATAATGCATAACAACACAAATCACGGAGGAGTGGGAGTGATGTTTTGTTCGCAGAAGACGTGGCCACTAAAAACCGCACCAAAAGCAAAAAAAAAAAACGCAAAATAATTCCGCCTTTTATGGTTCTAAAGGCATATTACAGCATCGGATTACCGCAATGATTGATGCTTTACAGTTAGGTGCCACAACAATTGCTGGCCAGCCAATCAGCGCCAGTGTTTTTATTTGAGTATCCAGCTTCAGATCAGGGACATTAACAGCAAGGAAAAACAGTGTTTTTTCACATTATACTTACCTGAGGAGAATGTTTGATGGCATATTACCGCTTCCCGGATAATCAAAATCAGTTGTCGTCAGATAAAATGCCAAATTAATGTCACATGCAGATCAAAATCAAATCTCACACATTTTTTTTTCTTTTTTTTTTTTCCCGCAGCTCACACATTTCATCCACACTCTGTGTCACACGTACTGCCTTGTGAATCGCACATTTCAGTCAATACACGCTCACTGGGTGGAATGGCAGCCAGCTAAATTAATTTTCCTTGAGGCTTACCACACAGTATCCCAGCAGAGGCAATTAGCCGGGCCTCACGCTATGGCCCCTCCCCCAAGGGGGTGTGGCCTCACCTGCCAATCACAAAAGCAGAGATTCCCCCATCCCCCCCCAGCCCCACTCAGTCCGGCTCCCGTTTTATTGAATTATTCACACTTTTCCCGTACGGCGGCGGCGAGATCGGCTTCGCGGTTGAAACCGGTACGCCGGCGCGCTCTGGGAAAAGGCGCCGCTTCCGCGGGACGCGGTGTTCTGTTCTCTCCGCCTCTTCCTGCGGCTGATGACGTGCGTCTGCTCAGAAACGCTCGGCCCCCCCCCCACCCCCCCCCCCCCCCCGCCGCTCTGTCTCCGCGTCTCTTTCTGCTGATGCTGTTTGTTCTTTTTTTGGGCCGGGTTTTCTGCCACCTGAGCTGGTTTGATAGAAGCTGAAAACTCGACTGTTTCTCTCCCAGTTGCCCACCCCCCCCCACCCCCCCACCCCCCCACCCCCCTCCCTGTCCTGCTCAGGCTCACGGGTGGCCGTTTACCCCACACAGACGCATGTATCCGAAGGCTATGGGACAAATATAGCAGTCAGGGTGGGGGACCCTCCTGCACAGTGTCAGACTGCTTTTCTGCATGTGCGCACACACGCACACACGCACACATGCACACGCACACACACGCACACACACACGTACATACACATGCAAATGTACACACACACACACACACACACACACACACACACAAACATACAAACACAAACGCGTGCACATGCACAAATGCGCTTACACACACAAGGACACACACACAGTACGCACACAGACACACACACATGCACACACACCTTATTTCATGCTTGCCTTCATTTCAGACAAAATGTACTCACCTGTCACCCGAAATGTGCAGGTTAGTGGGATGGTGTTCTGAGGATATGAGTGGTTTCTCAAACTGCCTAAAACATTGCGTTCAGAACAGCGCTGAACAAATTGTACTATTCTCTCCATCCTCTTGATCTCATTTGTAAGATTGTCTCTCCTATACTACTACAATACTAACTTTCCAAGCCAAATTCTTTATTTCTACATTTATTTTGATTGATTTGCCCATGTGGTTGTTTCATTAGTATAGGAATAACATTTATTCCATACTTTTATAAAATGGCTTTTATCGCAGACTACCATATTTGTAGTAGATTTACTTTTATTGGGGGCTGCTTTTTTTGGATACCTTTACCATGTGCAACATTTATAGTAGAATTATTTATTGTAGAACCTGTACGGGCTGCGTCATGTGACCTGGTTGACCTACTTCTTGGATTGTTGTTGCAACAGTATGAGAAGGCGGAGCTTAAGTGTGTGTGGCTGAGCCACGCCTGTTTTTTCTTAGAGCACAGACACATACAAACCTGCCAGTCATAGCTTACTCCTTATTGGCATGCATTGGTGGTGGTGCACCAGTAGGGGGCAATCTTCCCTCTGGACTGGGTTAAAACCAGTGTACCAATACATTGAGAGAGAGAGAGTCCCTGCTAAGGCGTGGGGTACGTGATGTTAAACTAAACTCACTGTTCTCATCAAACATCCCCATATGTCTGCATAGCTCTGGTGCCCAGGCAAAATTCCCTAACTGCCCGTCAATGTCTGACATGCTAAGTGCCAGGGTTTTCACCTGCAAACTCCGTTCAGTTCACCTTCAGTAAAGTTTCTGCAAATGAGATTGAATGTGAAGGGCTGTTTGTGAAGTAATCTACCATTCATGCGAAAGGAAATGGGGGGGGCGTGTGATGTCAGTCAGTAGTCAGTTTATGCTATTGAATCTGTAACCTTTTTTTTTTTTTTAGAAAGAGACGGAGCTCTATGTGAAATCCAATTTGAAGGATTGTTAATTTATACGCGGCAGATGATCGTTTATACCGCATGCTAAATACACTAGTCATACATACACTGACCTTTAGAGAGCTGTTTTTTTTTTTTTTTTTGTTGTTGTTTTTTGTTTTTTTTGCATTGAGCTTGTTACCGAGCCGCTCAACACCTGAAACATTATTCACTTGGCTCGCTGCTCGATGCTCGGTGACTAATTTTTTTTGCGGCTAATCACCGGCGTCGTCAGGGAGTTGTTTATGGAGCACAATGGCACATCACAATGAGCGCCGCGGCGCTGACGTCAGTGGGGGGGGGGGGGGCGTCTGATCGGCGCGGGTGTTTGGCGGAACGGCGGCGGCGGCGGTGGCGGTACGGTCGAGTGTCGATGGCGTGAGTCAGAGCCACGCGTCTGTCATCGCTCCGTTAGCATCTTCGCCGCTCCGGCCCAAGCCCCCCCACCACCCCCCGCTGAAAAAAGTCTTCAGGCTTTTCGGGTTTTTGGCAAGAGGGGCTTCCACAACCATGTTCCCTACTGTCTCCTTCATGCCCCCCCCGCCCCCACCCTCCCAACCTCCCCGGCACCCCAAACCAGCACCCCGATCAGAAACCTCACGGCTACACGCAGACCGTCCGCCAACGCTGCGGAGACTGCCCGCCAACGCCATTTCCACAGATGGTGGGTCCTGACCTGACCTCCTCTCCTCTCTTCTCTGCCTCTCTGTTTCTTCATGTTTCTTTCCTGAAGTCAAGATGTGAGATTTAAACGTTGCTGCGCTTAAAAGGAGCAGACGCTCCCCCCCCTCCCCCCCGGGAAAACAGTTAGGGGGGAGGGGGGCGGTGCCTCAGGGGGCTTAAGCAGTGGTGGTGCTAAGTGGCGAGCCGCGGTAATCGCATGATACAGTCGACACCTGACCCGGCGAAAAAACATGGCTACATTTATGATAATAGCACAAGTATAATACCGTATGGTTCCGCGTAAGGTTAGGGAGCTTGTGAGTCTAAGCGTGCGGCTTTATTGATTTTTTTCATTGATTTTTTTTCTGTGATGTTTGCAGAAGCGCTTGTGAATTCATGTGCTGTGTGTCCCCGCAGCTCGGCGAATCGGGGAAAAAATAACATTTTTAATCTTTAATGCTTCACCGTCCCAGCTAAAAATTTTAGGCTCTCTGAACATCACCGGAATGTTAGAACAAGCCTTCCCACAATGCACGCCTTTGTGTCCAGGACATCCAATAAATATTATTTTTAAGTCACAAGGAAGAGTGCAGGTATGGTCTTGAAGTGATGTTTGTTTGTTTTTTTGTTTTTTTTCCTGTTATAAAGGAAGTTGATGTATGGTCGTTCACATCAAGTTAGTGCACTACACTTGCATTCAGCGCGTTCTGAAAATCTGATTTATCCACCCATGGCAACCGGCGTGTTTTTTTCATCGGCACAAGACAACCGTCAGGGAACTATGCCAGCAAATTCATGTACACCGTATCTGGAGCGCTGTGGCCTTGACAGAACATTTTTTTGCGAAATGGCGATCTTTCTCATCGCGCAACCGAATGGGAATCCAACCGAAATGCTCCCCAGTTTTCCTTGTCGTTGTTTTTGCCGGGATCCTGTTTTGTGTAATTCTTCGTTAATATTTGTGAGAATATTCATGAGTATTGTCACTGCGCACTGCTGAGAGACCGAATCGAAAACAAACCACCAGAGACCGGCATCATAAAAATGTATAATTAATTACATGAATGTTAAAATCCATTTGGCGTTATGAATCATAATTAAAAACAGCTGATCTGGAGGAAAAGAGACAGCGATTTGAAAATAATCGAAGCTCTCGATGCAGCTGAAAGCTGTGGACTGTTCCAACTGAAAAAACGTTAGGACTCTTTGAAATGTTCAAAGGTTTTTCTGCAATGGAATTATATGTGCTTGTGTGTTGGGCTAGGCTGGGTTATGGTCATCTTGCTTTTTATTTATTTATTATTTTTTGCTTTTCCAAATATTCTAGCCTTTGACTTCAAACATTTTATCATTGCATTAATTACTTTTTAATAACCTATATACTGCTCCTGCATGCTAGTGCATATCTGGTGGTGTACTGGCGACTCACTGGGGGGAATGCTCAGGGTGAAGGTGTAGCATAGTGGTTGGGTAACTGGAGTGGCAGGCTGTTATACTGTTTTATAGACCGTGTTTTACAGCAGTAAATTTGCAAATTTTCTTTTTTTTTTTTTAGGGTTACGACCCGGTTCTTTGAGATGCGCGCGTGAGGAACTGCACGGACATGTCAAGGAACGCTCTGTGATTGGACTTTTTTGGCATTTAACTGACGCTCTTACCCAGACCTTTAAGTTCTTTTTTCTTTTTTTTACATGCTGTCCATCTAATGGATGTTCACTGAAGCAGCCCAGGTTAAGCATGTTGCTACGAGGGTAGTGCTCCATACAGGCATTTGACCTTTGACCTCGGGGCTGCAAGCCCAGTTCTCTAGCTGCCAGTTTGTTTGCAGAGAGCTTCGGCATGGACTTCATGCTTATTCAGTGTCATTGGCAGATCTCATTAGAGAGCACCTCCACCAAGCACATCTTTCTTACCATCCAGTGTACATGAATGATTATTTCTGACTTTAAAGTGAATGTGTGTGGTGTGTGGTGTGTGTGTGTGTGTGTGTGTGTGTGTTCGTTCCCACACGATAATAAGCATTGTCATTTAGAATACGGGAACAAGAAAGTTCCACATTAATCCCGCCTTCCAAACATCTGCTATGCTGACAAGTGCATTGGCAGTGATGGGTAATTTTGCACAAGAATGACATTTGCTGTCAGTTATACGTTTGAAATGAGTGAAATGAAATGGAAACAATTGGGCGCGTGCAGCACAGGTCCTGGGGGATGGGTGTGTTTGATGGCTGTTGTTCCAAGCCATTACCCTGTTTTAATTGGCTAATTAGCAGTATACACTAACGCTCAATCAATCATACATTAGGCCACATTCAAATGTATAAGCTAAGGATAAAAAAAACACAGGGCTGAATTCAGTATTCAGCATCACTCCTGAACTCTGACACATCTGCTTTTTTTTGACAGACACAGTTTGGTGAGTACGATAACAAAAATGATTGCGCCAAACTGCAATCACCGAGGAAAAATGGTTGCGTTTATTTCCAAATTTGTGTAAAAGGAATATTATTCACGGAAACCAGGTGACAGGATGTCGTTGTTGTTTGCGATTTTAGCCAAAATAATCAAAATGAACTGTTGATGGTGTGTAGCCCCTAGTTTTCAGCATGGTAATCCTCCCAGTTCACCTGATCTTCCATTTTGGCTCAAATTGCAAATGACAACTTAGTGTCGATGACGATGGAGTGCCACAGTGATGAATGTTTCCGGAAGTTTCTTCCGCCATGGGATCCTCGGCAGATTTCCAATGCTTTTTTTTTTCATAGGATTTCGATTTCTGCAGAAAATAAGGTGTGTGGCCAACATAAGCTTAAGAGGGTTTTATGTTTTGTTTTGTTTATGTTTAGTGGATTACACCTACTAATATCTCAACTGAAAGCAACAAAATCAATAAGCAATATATGCAATACAATAATAGGCTAACACCTGATGAAAAGACATCAATATTAAAAAGTGTACTGGTGCATCAACCATGCACTGACTGAAAGCTTGTGAAAGAAATGATAAATAATTTTTGCCAAACTATTTATTGAATGAATTTTAAAAACCAAGCTGAATGCACCTGAAATGAAAAATTGTAGGCCGGGATAAGTTGTGAGCAATGGCAGTGACCCCTCGTGTGTTAATCATTGATCTTTTTTTCTCTCGCAAGATGTCTACCCTTCGCCCGGCTACTTTGATCTTTAGTCTGTGAGACGTCGTGCCAGCTGCACAACAAATGACTCTGTCTGCTCGTGACAATGCACATTCGACTTTAATTAACTGCACAAAACCCGCGCTGTGGACGGGATCGGTGCTCCTCGGAGGCGCGAGCTCGTGCTCGTCTCCTGCGCTGTTTTTAGACGACCTCTCCGTGCCTGATGCGGCTCGCGCAGCATTAGCCGTTTCCGCGCCGACTGGGGACGCGGGATGCGAGCCGAGAGACGCAGGGCGAGGGTCGCCGAGACGGTGGACTACCTGCCAGGCTGCCTTGGACCCCGCCAGGGGACAGAGCGAATTTGTGGAGAAGCTGAAGCTAATTCGCTGAAATGTTACGTGAGCACATGACCAAGGTGTTTGTGTACAGTGGAGCTCTCCGATGTGCCAGGCTATATCAACAGCTCTACAGCTGCGACACGTTTTCCTTTTTCATAAAGCATATGTATTTTTTATTTGTATTTTAATCTGCGCATTTATGATGGACCATGTCAAATATGGATCGTTTAAGAATAGATAGTCACCCCCTGGTTTAGGCTTGGATTGCAAGTGCAAAGAAGCTCCCGTAATATGTATTATGCAAATAACTGTTTTTAAATTGTAATTGCAACGGAATAGCCGGTGCAGCAGTTTTAGCTCATTTGAGAATGGTTGCAGTGTTTTGCGCCTGATCTCACCACAAACCTGGCTCTTAATAGCTGCTAGCGCTGAGCTCTTAAAATGTTTTTTTGTTTTTATTTTTGGCTAACGCCACAGGCTCCCCATGGGGGCATTCTGATGACAGAGTTAGGAACAAATTGAAATGTTGCACATATGGCTGTAACATTTTCATAATGACACCCTTTTATCGTGTTTTATTCAACATCGGTACGCAAATGAGCATCCAGCGCGCGCCGGTGTATCGCATTGCCCCTCGAGTTCGTGGCTTTTCATCCTGACAAGAATGTTTTCTGACTTAATGGAACACTGACGCGTCTCAGAGGAAAAGTGCACAGGTGTTTTGCTTTTCTTTGTTTAAAAAAAAAAAAAAATTATTTTATTTTTACTTTGAGAGCTTTTCTCCCCCATAATGAGGCACATTATTCAAGGCCAAATTGAATGAAATGCACAAATGTCATCCCATGAGAAGCAGCGTGTTCTGATATGACTGCACTGCTGGGTTGAATGCCTTGCTGTATGAATGCATTGCTGGTAGGACTGCAATGCTGGTATGGTTGCATTGCTGCTATGAATGCACTGCTGGTATGGTTGCATTGCTGCTATGAATGTATTTCTGCATGAATGCACTGCTTGTATGACTATAACTGTACCAGGCTACTTGTTGCTAGTGTAGCGCTGTGAGTCATATCCATTCCCTCTTTCCTAAAGTGTTTATCTGGAGCTCCTCCCCCCTTCTCTCCCCAACCAATTTTCATGTACTTTCTGTTTTTAAAAAGAAGCGCAATACAGTCTTTCCGTACGATTCTTCTCTCTTTGAGGAAGCAAAGAAGGTCACAGGTAGATGGCCGGGTTAAATGCGGCACGTATACTGTCTGTCGAGCTCAAATGGAAGCGCAGACTCAAGCTCGGCTTCCGTGGACCGGTCTGGGTGACGTGTGGTCGCGGCCCTGATGCGGCCCAGATGCGGTCCAGATGCGGCCCAGATGTGGCCTAGTGTAATTAACAGGGTTTAACCTGCAGCCGCCCCGTTCCTGTCGCTCACACACGGGTGTGCTTGGTCTCCCGGGGATCACTGAGACAAACAGAGGCCAGTCAAACGGCTGCACTGTCTCAGCCAGTCTGTCTCTGCCAGGCTGTACCCGGCGCACAGAGAGCTGCAAAGGCTCATGGGATGCGACTGAAAGAGAGGCCAGTTGAATGGCCGCGCGATCTCTGCCAGTCTGGGATGCGACTGAAACACAAACGCGGCGGCGGAGAGGCTTCTGGGAAAATCCGTCCTCCCTCCGTCAGAGGTGACTCGGCGTTGTTCGCCAGCTGTGCGTATGCGTCTGTGTCAGTGACCAGAAAATAACATGGAGGAAGGGGGGCTGGCAGGGGGGCCGGCCGGGGCGGGGGGGCGGGGGCGATCCATGTGAGGTAGCAGCTGGCCGGGGCAGGCGTTGTCGACCTCACGTCGCTGCATGCAGGTGGTGCTGCGGCTGCGACTCCCCACGCTGACTCAGTTCGTGCCTGCGCCGGGTCCACCTGCGCTTCCTGTGTCTCCAGCTGTGGCCTTGCGACTTCTCCTTTCACCACGGGAGGGATCCTCGAATTATCAAAAATGTAGGCCGTGAAGATTAGTTACAGTTGAATAAATGCCTCTCTTGTTATGTACGGTGCTCAATCCTACTTCTTTTTCCTGGAATTAAAAAATGGTGGGATTTATATCATTCGGCCTTTTCTTCCCCTGAAGGTTAATATCGTCTTGTAGAAAAATGTGAGAGTCTTTGATGCATGGAGCCTCATTTCAGCTTTATTTTTCTTCTTATTGTCAAAGGGTGGTAGGAAAGTATTTCAGTGATGGATGGAAATGTTCACAGTTTGAGACAAAGACATTAGCTTGCAATAAGGAATTACCAGCAGAATCACTGTTTCTGGAGTTGGGTCCACCTACAGTTGGACTAGTTGGACATCGGCTATTTTGACATCGTTCTTGTAGAAGGTTGCTGCCGTGGAAAATCATTTGACAGATGGGTGCTCTGGGCGAACTTCTAGAAGATAAACTCAAAATTATACAGCATTCACAAATCCCTGAAACTGTGGTAATAAGGTTGTAAGGCATTTGCAGTTCTGTAATCCAGCAGGTCAAAACCACAAACCTTTCCTTCTGCAAGATGGCAGTAGGGCGATGAGCGAAATGATTCTAATGTAAACTACTTTTGACATTAGGATGAGTCAAGTCTTAATTAATTTGCCCTTTAAATAAGTGGTTTGTATCATTGTAGAAATTTAATTTCTCTCCTGGACAATGCGTTCAAGTGTTTACAATGAACAATACAGCAAATACAGCACCTTGTATGTACTGTATATGTCCCCAACAACCTAATTCTTTTTTCTGTTTTTGTTTTGTAAATAAATCACATGAATCCTCTTTTCTGACCCAAAAAAATAGCTTCTTAAAAGATGTGAGCCATGGCTTCAGACATGCAATTCAGTTTTTAGATCATACCGTTTGAATTGGTTTGAATTACCTACAAAGGTGTTCAGCTTGTCATATGATTACTTACCTGAGGTGTTCTCATTTAGGGAAACAACCTGTGAAAGAACAAATAGCTCTTTTTTTTTGCGGATTTTTTTTTGTTGTTGTTGCAATATCATAGAAGCAAAATGTTTTAGAGATACAACCGTTGGGGGAGGGAGAGGGAGACAGAGAAATGTAGTCTCCAGGCAACCACTGTAGCTATTATCCACATCAAACGGACGCAAATGCTTTTGTGCAATGAAGACCAGCCAAAGACATTTTTTTCCTTGAATTCACAGTGAAATTCATCATGTGGTATCCCTTTTTATTAAGTAAACCGGTGTGAATTTGAGAATGAACGCAAGAAGCAGACAACATCTCCGTTTGACAGCGATGCCCCTTTTGCTACGTGCTCACAGATATGAGAAATATGCAAATAAATACGTACGAACATACATGAATTCAAGGCAAGGTTGTTCTGCACAGATGATGCTAAAGATTCTGAGTCAAGACAAGTGCCAGATACTGTATAATCCAGGAAGTGCTGAAGTAAAAGATGGAACTTGGGTCACAACATGCCTATCCATTGGGGGAAACAGATCTCTCCAGCATGAATTTACATCACCCTTTTAGGCTGTGATCTCTGGTGTTTATTCACAGAATGGCTCAGGGTAGGTCACATGACTAGTGACATCACAAGCCTAGATGGCCATGTTCTCTATTGATACTCAAAGTATCACTAATGTAGTGATGGACAATATGAATTACTAATACCAAATTATACTCACATTAATTGATATAAATATGAAATCCTGTTTTTTGTTGTCATTTTTGATCAACACCTCGTCCTAAAATTGTACCATGTTATGAACAATTTAAAATAATATTTACAGTCCAGTGTCTACAATATAAATAGTCTAGGCCGTTGGCACATGAAGGTAGTCATATGTTTTACACTTTGTAATATTTTTCAGTATTCCATGAGCCCTGGTTGGATTTAATTCCTCAAGAACATAGAGAACATACACAAGCTGCTGACATCGTGGGATCCAGTCCAAAAGAAATAACTTTTTTTTTTTCTTTTTTTTTCACTCGTTTTATAAGAAGTTTCCGATTTGTTAATTTCCATGAGTGGAAACTTAGTCCAGTCTCTGAAAAACTCGAAACTCACCTCCAACAAGACATGACAAAACGTGACAATACTGTCTGTGACTTCGCCCCTGACTCCACCCTTTCACTGTATCTCCACCTCTTCCCCCACCCCCACTCCACCCTCTCACTCTGGCTCCACCTCTCCCTCCACCCCACTACACCCTCTCACTCTGGCCCCGCCTCTCACTCCACCCTCTCACTCTGGGCCCCGCCTCTCACTCTACTCTCTCAATCTGTCTCTGCCGCTCCCCCCCCCCGCAGCCCCGCCTCCCTAAGCCCCGCCCCCTCTCTCACAGGATGCACTGGCTCTGCCCCCCAGACCCACCTCCCTAAGCCCCTCCCCCCTCTCTCACAGGATGCACTGGCTCCGCCCCCCCAGCCCCACCTCCCTAAGCCCCTACCCTCTCTCTCACAGGATGCACTGGCTCTGCCCCCCAGCCCCCTCCTTAAGCCCCTCCCCCCTCTCTCGCAGGATGCACTGGCTCCGCTGCCCCAGCCCCGCCTCCCTAAGCCCCACCCCCCTCTCTCGCAGGATGCACTGGCTCCGCCCCCCCAGCCCCGCCTCCCTAAGCCCCTCCCCCCTCTCTCACAGGATGCACTGGCTCCGCCCCCCCAGCCCCGCCCCCCTCTCTCGCAGGATGCACTGGCTCCGCCCCCCCAGCCCCGCCCCCCTCTCTCACAGGATGCACTGGCTCCGCTCCCTCGCCCCTCTCTCACAGGATGCACTGGCTCCGCCCCCCCCAGCCCCGCCTCCCTAAGCCCCGCCCCCCTCTCTCACAGGATGCACTGGCTCCGCCCCCCCAGCCCCGCCCCCCTCTCTCACAGGATGCACTGGGGCCGGTCCTTGGCCTTGAGCGCCTCGTGCATGCCGGCGGCGGACAGGCGGCGGTTGATGTGGCGGTAGCGGCAGCGCAGCAGGTTCCAGTAGGTGGCGCGCAGGTCGCGGTTGAAGGCGGCGTAGATGAGCGGGTTGAGCAGCGAGTTGGCGTAGCCCAGCCAGAGCAGCGTGCGCTCCAGGCGCAGGGGCACGCAGCTGCGGGCCACGCCGCAGACGAAGGGCCGGGCGGCCGACAGCAGGAAGAAGGGCAGCCAGCAGAAGGTGAAGGCGCCCACGATCACGCCCAGCGTGCGCGCCGCCTTCTGCTCCCGCTTGAACACCGAGGCCTGCCGCCGCTCGGGCCGGAGCAGCCGCGACAGCGCCGCGCACTCCTCCAGCAGCCGCTCCCGCCGGGGCATGCGCCGCTCGCCCGGGCCCCGCTCGCCCGTCGCCCCGGCGACCCCGCCGCCGCCGCCGCCGCCGCCGGCCGCCCCCCCGGACCCGGCCGCCCCCGGCCGCCCGCTCTGCCGCGGGAAGCTGATGAACTTGTGGCGGGCGGCGCTGACCTGGGCGGCGCGGTAGATGCGGTAGTACATGATCAGCATGACGGCGGTGGGGATGTAGAAGGCCACGGCCGTGGAGTACACCGTGTAGCCCAGGTCCTGGCTGATCAGGCACGCCCGCTCCGCCGTCACGTTGGTGGCCCAGCCGAACAGCGGCGGCAGCGTGATGGAGGCCGACAGCAGCCACACCGTCAGCACCATCTTGGCCATCAGCTTCCCGTTCTGCCGCACCGGGTAGGTGAGCGGCCGCATGATCCCCAGGTACCTGCCGGAAAAGGTAACGGGAGGGCGGAGGGAGGGGTTAAAGGGGAAGGAAGAGGAACCAGGACTTACCTTGGGGGGGGGGGGGCTTTTTTTTTTTTTTTTTTAGCATTTTGGCATTTAATCGTCTTTTGTGTTGTACTTCATGTGTCTTCAATGCCTTGAAACAGGAAGGAAAACTGCTCTTGTGTTTAGTACTTGTATTTTTTTTTAACACTCCTACACTACACAGTGCAATGGACGTGTACAATCCAAGCACAGCATTTACTGCATTCATATTTTATTATGTTTCATATAAAAAGGCCACGCTTTCTGCTTTTCGGTGATCGCGGCATGTGCCTTAATTGTCTAAGCGCAATTATAAGAGCCTGTTAAACAACGGGAAGTTTTCGATTTGAAATTCGCCAACAGATGTTTAACGCGCAATTGGCTGGCAGACACAGACAAAGAATATTTGAATCCAATTTCCGGATCCAACATTAAAGTTAATTTTCTCTTTGTGAAATTCACGGGCTCGCGGACAAATGCCCGCCCCAGAGCAAGGCAAAGCACGCGTCTGCTTAGTGCTCTGCGCAGTGACGTCAAGTCAGAGCACATCTTTGGTCTCTGGCGACGTGGGCAAGCTGTCGTCTGAACATCTGTGCTTTCGTTCCGAAACTGTGGCGTTTTCGTCGGGGTTTTCACCAGAAGTTTCCGGAGAGGTGAACGGGGTTGTTGCTAAAGTGACACTGAGGGGTTATACCGATGAAGACGTGAGAGCTATATCTGTATATCTGTATAATAAGACAAAGTGGACATATTACGCAAACAAGCCAACAATTTAATGCAGCCCTAGAAGAAATAACTAAAAAGCGATCGATGTATTATGGTGTCTGTACTTGTGTAGTGCGGGGTAGCCTTCTAGCGAGGTTTTTAATAATATGATTTTCAACCTTTTATGGCACTTTAATCATCAAAACAAAAATTCCTTGTTGACTGAATTCTCCGTGATAACGGCAAGTGTGTGCTCTAGTTTGTATTACTTCTCTCATAAAGCCTCCCTCGCGTAAACGATTTTGTATAGATTGAGAATTTATATCTGCGAACCCATGCCCAAGCGGCGTCAAATTGTAAGGTCCGCGAAAAACCATGAAAACCAGACGGAGGGAACAACGGCAGTATTTTGATATGCAGAATTGCAGAAAACCCCGCGAGCCGACGAGGGCCAAGTGGCGGCGTTTGAGCTCATGCGCCGGAACAGGGAGAGACAATCAGGCCGAGCCTCCGCTAAGAGCACCGCGGGCTCTTCAATCACTCCGCCAAGGGGGGAACTTCAATTACAGGGGGATAATGATGGAGATTCACAATGATTTTCCCATTTACTTGTGACCCGAGAGCACCGTCAGACCCCCACAGAACAAAAAGACCTTTCATTGAGCCGCGCACGGGGGAGTCTGAACGTTCCTCTCTGTTTAGTCCTGCTCTGGATTTCATGAGGTCATTATAATTGAAGCTTTTTTCCCGCGGTTAGGAGACATTATGCTATCAGTGGTCTATTATGATTATACGGTTGAGGGAGCACAATGGTCCTAAAAAAAAATGTTAAAAACAGTAAATTACCCAGGACTGTGAGAACACTTTTTTTTTTTTTTTTTGGAAAAAGCTTTCAACAACTTCGGTGCCTCGCATGTGCATACTATTTACGAACTTTTATTTAAAACAATATATAAAAAATAAATAATAATAAAAAATAAACAAAAACAATTTATAAACGATTCTGTTGGTCTTCTGCTTGTTGTGTAGGCTATTTCATGTGACATTGTGTGGTACGTAAAAATGACAATCTGAATACCGGCAGTGCATTTAAATGAACTCACCGCGGCTGTGCTCATTTACGGAACCAGTTTTAGCAAACAATCCGCTAAATTAAAAACATGCGCCAACGGTACTAACGGTAATTTGCGGAATGCTTATAGTAAATATGGACCATGAAGTGTTTAGTTTGTGGTTTGGATGTTGTTACGTAATGTAGAAGGGATGTTCTATGGCTCTATGGAGAGGGTTATTTCTGTTTGTACCGGGGGTACATTTTCACATCTGATAGATCAATTCCTAATTTCTCAGGATGGGCATCCTAGGAGTGACGTAGATGCATACGGATCAAGAGTGGCCCCGAGACACACACCCGACATCGACACATTTGGCAGCCATTTTACACGTCTGTTGATTATGAGTAATGGACCTACTTCCCTGTCAGGGTGTTTATAGTGGGAAAAAAACCGACGTGTGAAGTTAAACCCAGATTGGAGAGCGGGTGTTAAGAGTGGACTTGGCATCAGTGTTAATGACTGGAACGAGCACCTAGACAGGCGTCCTCCCCTCTCAGAGCAGTGCTTCACGGCCCCCTCTCTCTCTCTCTCAAAGGCTTTCGCCATTGCCTAGGGCCTGCGGCGCCGTCATTGGTGGATACCAGATGAAAGGTTGCCCATGGCAACGGGGAACACATTTGCACAAGAGAGAGCATGTCAGTGGGAGGGGCTAAGGCAGCTGTAATCCCAGGAACTACGGTCGACTGGCGACAAAGCCAATTACATCCCCCTGCCGTGAACTTCCTGCCACCGCGACCGGGGGGACCTGGCCCAGGAATCTCAAACTCAGATCCTGGAGGGCTGCCACGTCTGCTGGTTTTTGATGAGTCTCTGAACGTAAGCACTTGATTTCAGTCATTGATTGGCTAAGGAGTCTGCACTGCTTGCTTCCAAATGGGCCTAAATTGGCTGCTGATTGAAAGAAAATCAGAAAAACCAGGACAGACTGTGACCTTCCAGGATTGGAGAATAGCAAGCCTTGACTTACACTGTATTACCTGAGTGTCGGTCTTAAGTGACTTGAGGAGTCTCAACGTGAAAAATTGAGAAATATAACTCTAATAAAAAGAGTAAGAAAAAAATATTTCATTAAAAGGCCAGTGAACATTTTCCCTGTTCAAATGGTTCAAGGCGACTTGTTTCCTCGAACCCGTTGGGGTTTCACAGTGTGGGATGCGAAGACCACAGGACCCAGGCCGGAGATCACGTGACCCGCTTTAGGAATGAGCTGCACGGGGACCTGAGAGCAGCCGTGTCCAATAGATTTCAGGCAGACCGCGGCGCCGCTCAAGATGGCGAACGCCTCTGCCGGAGCCTGCGATGACGCAGACTCCTCCAGACCCTTCAGCAGGCGCGCCGAGTGGTTTCGCTCGCCGAGGGGGGAAATGGGGACTGGCCACGGGACGTCCTGCAGGCGAGCAGGTTCCCCTGTGCCGTGCACGAAAGCTCGTGTCAGAGCGCACAAGGAAATGGGGGTGGCGTGGGGTGGGGTGGGGGTGGGGGTGGGGGGGGGGGGGTGTGATGAGGCTTAACATCAGAGTTTGTCACTTTTATGCTGGCAGCCCCCACCTCCCAAAAAAAAACTGTCAGAAGGGAAGCTGAGTGTGAACAGAAATCAGGCCAGACCCGCTGATCTGGAAAACCGCGCGATCGCGGAGCCGCCAAGCTCGACCACCCGCTAAATCGAACGCCCGTCAGCCGCGACAAGCCCGTCCGCGTCTTTCGAGGTGGGAGTAAGGGTGGGGGGGGAAGAGGGAAGACGAACGCGGTGTCTTATTTTTGGGTTTGACGGAGGAGGCCGAGGGGCCGTGGTGTGGGCAGACAGCGGCGTATCGATCTCGGGCGGGGGCGGGAGGAGGGGGTGGGGGGGGGGCAGCGGAAGTGAGGGCATGTCCTGGCGGTTTGGCGCTCTCTGCTGCGTGGGTCTGCTGTGTTGCCGTGGAGAGATTTAGAAAAGAGAGGTGGGCTCTAATGGGAAGCCACCAGGCCTTTCACCTCCTTTGGATGAGTAATGCACACACACACACACAAAATGGGTGGTTAGTGAACAAAAGGAACGAGAAAGCCAAAACAACTAAACCAAACAGTGCGTCCAAACAGGAAGTGAACATTTCAGGTAGTCTTTAATTGCAGGTTCATTAATCTGAATTCCAGAGCGCGTGCACAAATAAACGCAATAAAGGAAAACATTCACGTTTTTAAATGAAGTGTCGTGATTGGTCGTGAGCTATGTGTGTAGTGAAGAGACCACCCAAGCGACAGTGTGTAAGCTGGTCTCTCCATGTCCCACAGGACAGCACCCTTATAACAGGCAATGAGCAACACCTGAGTTGACTGTGGACAAAACCCAGCTGTGTCTGCCTGTGTGCAAGAACACCGCTATCCGTGGTACGGAAGGCCTTTTAGGCTATGGGAGACGATGGGCTCTTTCCAAATAACACATTTTATCCATCCTTGTCTCCTTGGCCCTCGACTGAACTGGAATACAAGATGGTGAAGGCTTCTCCCTCACTTTGGCTGCTAATCGTTGTGTTTGACTTGGCTGAGCTTTGAAGGAGTCGCTAGCCTGTCAATCAGTCCAAAAAAGAAGACCCTTTGCTGCTATTATGCATTATGAATATGACTGCAATTGTGTCACTGAGTAATTATAATAATTTTGACTGATTGAAATTAAAACGAAGATAACCCAGTTTACGTTCTATTTAATTTGTTCACATTCTCATATATTAAGAATAGGGTACTATATTCCATACATCTTGCATTGTGCATCTTTAGTTAGATTTTATCTGTACAGAAATTAAACAAACTTTCATAGGGAGATGTTAATGTCAGAGATATGGAGATGATGATGATGACCAGCACCAATGAACATCTCACTATAGCCAAATGGTCGGTTGGTTTAAATGTTAGTGGAGGGTGAGAAACCACAATCTTTTAAATGTGCTACTTTTGTTTTTTAAGTGATTAGTTAATTACTAAATAATAAATGATTAGAAATAAATTTCAGCAGCTGAGCAATTGTGTTAACTAATATGAATTGGCTGTTTATAATGAAGTTTGCGCACAAACAATGTTGAGGTTTCAAGGAGCAAATGAGGAGAAAGTTAATTGACTGTTTTGAAAACTTAATTACCTCATAAATATGGATACATCCCAGTTTCAAAGCTGCCGAATTACCCATCATCAATGCAGCTTCCCGGCAGTACAGGTGTCTATTTTGAGAGTTTATAATTGCAGGGGGTCTGTCGGCAAGTCAACACAGGTTTCAGACTTAAACATTTCAAGTGTCATGGTGTTGTTTTTCTATAATCTGTTCATCAGAACATGTTTTTACACCATGATTTCAGGTGCTGGCAGGGCAAAATCGGACTAGAAAGAGCATTCACATATAAATTAAACCCTCCACACTCACAGAAATAGGTACCATGGGGAGACATGTTTGTTCTTCAAGGAACAAATTTCCTAAAAGTACCCTGGAAGTAAAATGAAAGTCTATTTGAGTGCTAATTAGTACCTTTTACAAGCCAAAAAGGGTCTATATTAATTATGTATCACTGGCCAGAGGTACAATTTTGTGTTCCTCTAGCATACCACCCCAGTGACAAGCGTTTGTACCAGGAAAAAAAAAAAAAAGGTGTGAAAAAGTACCTTTTGTTCTGAGAATCTAACAGAAGCTCTGCGTCCACACTTCCTTAGTCCTCTGAGTTCACTGCGCAGTGACTCCATCTGGAAGCTGTGTAGTCATCAACTTTAATCGTCTTGCATGAGCGGTGTGTCTCCACGCGGCACGGTGTCTAATACGCACCTTTAACCTCCGATATTATTAGAACGTGAAGCGGCCCAGAGGAACGGTTCACAGCACGACGGCAGTCTTGTTGAGAGTGCTGACTTTTCACATTCGCGATGACTAATGCTGCTGCCGGTGTGCTTCCATTTTGTTTGCGCAACGTAACCAGATGTGAATAATGTAGTGTGGCACTAACCACCATAACATGTTGGCAACTTGTCACAAATTCACGGGATTGTCAAAGAAATTATGTGCGAGAGAGTTTGCATAATTTGGATGGGTGTGAACGTGTGTGTGTACATGTATGTGTGAGTGTGCATGTGTGTGTGTGTGTGTGTGCTATAAAGCACTCCCATACAAAATAATCTCTTGAAAGGCTCACCTATAAAAGCCTCCTTTGAAAAGTGCAGTTGCTGAGCACAGCTCTGAAAAGATGTGGTCCCTTCCTGTCTGGTCCTGCACTCTCTGGGACAGGCAGCCACTATATTTTTTGGGGGAAATGGCACAGAATCTCTACCCGAGCCGCTAATGCAATTAGCTCTGCTTCCGGACGCCTGGGGGAGGGGGGGGGGGGGGGAGAGTGTGTGTGTGTGTGTGTCGCAGATGGCCCCCCTCCTCCCCCTCCCCCCCAGAATGCTCACAGGGTCGCAGATGGAGCCCCCCTCCGAGGCCCTCTCGGGATGGGGAGAGCGCTCTGTTTTATGAGTTTGGGTGCAGGTGTCACTAACTTTTTAAATTCTGTTTTTGGAGAGGTTGTGAGTGTGTCGGTCCGTGACATATTCTACCGAAGTTGCACCCATTTGCAGGTGGATATTTTTTCTCTGTGTCTTTCCAGTTCAGGGGGGTATTTTTACGATGCAGGGTTACTGAGTTAGCTGGACGACTGCACTGAGTAAAACCCAGAACAGCTCTTCTTACTTCAGTGCATGTTCCAGATTTGGGAGGGTTCCAGGTTTTACTTGGCGCAGTTATCCAGCTAACTCAGTAATCCTGCTTCGTCAAACAGGGCCGAAAGTTGTCGTCTTGGTGAAAGTTAAGGCCAGGTTTCTTTTTAAAAACCATGCCTGTCCATTTTCACATTATTATTTGTGAAACGACGTACAGATGAGCAGCCTAAACACTTTTAACAGAGCGGGGGCGTACTATAAATATGCATATACTTATCGTGCCGTCGCTGAGGGAGACATGCAAAAGCTCGAGAAGACCAAGAATTTCTGACGCGTGTAAATAAAACCCTTTCGGTCAGAGGGTCAACAGCGTGTTTATAGTGGATCGCATTTGTTCCCCGAACGGCCAGTCTCACCGCAGCGGTAGAGGCGATGAGCGTCCTGTTTGCGTGTGTGGGAGGCCGGTTGAGCACGGATTTGTCTCCAAGTAAACAAAGCAGAGTAGACGATAAGAACACACTGTGAAAGGTAGCTAGCTTCTTTTTTTTTCTTCTTTTTTTTCTTTTTTTGTGGATTTCTTTCCAGAATTCTTTGGAGGTGTTGCGCTGAGCCAGATGGCGGTGAGATAATGACAAGCCTTGGCGAGAGAACAGTTAGAATCCGCGTCTGAGTTTTTCAGTCCTGTCCCCTGTCTCAGATACGCGGCAAATCGCTCGTATGACCTGGCAGTGTGGGAGAGAGCCAGGCTAATGCCGCAGATTGTACTCAGCACTGCTCAGCTCATTAACACTGTGTGTGTGTGTGTGTGTGTGTGTGTGTAAGTAACAGTGTGTGTGTCTCCCAACCTTTGAAACTGAAACATTCCTGGGATTGTGGGACTTTTTCAAAAAACTTCATGCGAGAGTTCCCATAACTCGATGGATGTGTGCGCGAGTGAGCGCTCCTGCGCGTTCGTCTCCCTGCCTTTGAAACCGAAACATTCCAGACAGGTGCATTCTGGGAATATTTATGAAGGGGTTCTGATGACGGGCGACGCTGTGGCAGTGGGTGTTCTACCCTGTCACACGCACGGTTCTCCCAGGAATGTACCGGGGCACCAAAATCTTGTTTGCTGGGTGTGTGGTTTATGAACGTCCTGTGGCTGAATGAGTAAGGGGGGGAGTAGGCTGTCCCCTAGTCACAGTAAAGGTTACTGCACAGTGAACATGAGTGACAGCCCTTTTCACGAGCTTCTTAACTGCAGTCCCTTAAAGGGGGTCCACACATTATTCTGGGCCAGTGAACCCTCTTTCCTGGAGGCATAATGCCTAAACCTCCGCTTCCTGACTAACTGCCACAACGGCTGAACCACAGAGCCACAGGCCATGTAATGTTCGTATTGCATAATGCAGTTTATTATTATTAGTAGTATTATTATTATTATTATTATTATTATTATCGGTATCTGGAAAATAATTCTTATAATCAACGATTATTCATTATTTATCTATTGACTAGATTTGAACGTATTCTCTGAGACAGGGAAAATGATAAGATGCAGAAACAGATATATTTAGACTGGTTGGATAATGGGAGTGACTCAGACTCGGGGAAGAAAGCGGGCACACAAATAAAGATCGGACACCTGGGAACACTGCATTGGACATTCGATTTAAACAACCGTTTCATCTGCTGTGTGTGTGTGTGTGTGTGTACATGTGTGGGAGAGAGTGAGAGAGGCAGAGAGAGAGAGAGAGAGGCAGAAAGAGACAGACCAAGAGATTTTTGCCTTGCTTAAAATGTTAGCTGAAATCTAAAATCATGTATGGGGTAATATGATTGTACCAATTGTACCATGTATGGGGTAATCTGATTAGAAGAAACGTTGCATTATTCATGGGGCAGATAAAATCGTAAAATGGTGAAACTTTGTATAGCAGCTGAAAATAATCTAGATTCCACTTCACGGCCAAATGTTAACTCCAGTTTGTAAAATATGGGCAGGAAAATAGATTATCTCTGTGCTCAGAGCAATAAAATCTACTGCCTGGTTTGGTCTCCACTCTGATGGAAAGGTTGCACAAATAGTTGGAGGGATAGTTGATATTTCTAAGTCGCTACGCTGTGTGACTATATTCCAGTAGTGCCATAACCCGTTTTATCATCATAAAACCATGATATTTTAGAACGCGAAAATTGATTTTGTCATAGGCTGCTGATGAAGAAAAGTAGAGTAGGTATCTAAATGTTTGCATGATAAATATGAGTGTTCTTTGTGTGTGTGTGTGTGTTGCATAAATTGTGAGTGTTATTGTGTGTGTGTGTTGACAACCAAGTGTTCGAGTATATCCCCGCAAAAAAAGAGAAAGGGAATATGAGATTGAATTTTTTGAGAAAAGACGTTAGTGTTGCGTATAAAAACCTGTGTGATTTATTGCATTAAGTGCCGTTTTCCTCGGCAGCAGATGAAGATTGGTCCCGGCCTTAATGTTCGCGCTTAGCGCATCGTCTCCTGCTGAGAGCCGGTATCGTCAGTGCGCCGCCTCTCATCGAAGACGCGGGGCTGAGATTAAAATCGCTTGAGGCTCATTAGCGAGCCCGTCAAACCCGACGTTCCGGTACGTACGGGCAAGCGGCGATGCAAAAAACAATAAATGCCGGTCGCGCAAATGAATGGTAATGATTAAATGGATTCGCCTCGAACCGTTCCAAAACGAACTCCCACGCGCGCTCGTCGCAGCCGGGGAGAGAGAGAGAGAGGAGGCTCTTCACGCGCGCTCCGGTCTCGTGCCAAAACTGCCCGCGAGAGTTTCTCAGCAAGATACTGCCCTGCGCTCATCCGCTACTGACCACCAAGGGAACATAGCAATTCCTGTTTCCACGTAAAGAATCGACATCAAATCTGTGTGATCCAGCGCATAAATGCGACCTATCTGGTCTGATCTCTGAGATATTAAGCATGTCTCTAGGGTACAATGAATATGGTGTTACAGTATTATTGTTGTTGTTGTTGTTTTTTTATTGACAAAGCTTTGTAAAGGAAGTGAGCCTAACAAGGTATGCAGACATATGGTGGTTGCATTTAATGGATTTTTAAGGTGATTAGGTTGCATTTAATGGATTTTTAAGGCGATTTATGCCAATGATAGTTATCCTCACTACTATCTGAAGAATTGTTGCTATCCTGGTGCTGCAGGTTCATTGGACCGTTGCAGTAGCCTCCCGATACAGGGCCAGTTTTAAACCTTTGCTGGAGTGCTCAGCCTCTCCTCTTTATGTGATTCTTATGCCCCGCACATCTGGGTGATTAGTGCGTCTTGGTGATGTAGATTACCGTATAAGAATCATGGGGATTTTTTGGGAAGGTGCACCGCGCCTGCCCCGTGCGCTAGCTGGCCCGACTCTGCAGGCCGCCACTGATCTGAACACGGATATCTGTCAAGCAAATGGCCCTCCCCCTGAGATGCTGTTCGATTTCTTTCACGGATCGGTGGCAGATGACTCAGTCGCTAACACTCCGCGCCGGCCTTGGCCCTGACTGTGAACCGCCGGGGCAAATTCGGGAAACCCGACAGCAGGACGGCGCGTCCGGATCCTTCGCCGGCGAAAGTGACTGTGACGGAAAATGACGACCGTCGCTGTAACTTTGACCCCGCGGAACGCGCACTGCTGTCAATATCGGAAGATCAACGGCTCAGAATTTCTTCTTTCTTTTTTTAAACCTGGGATCCAGCCAAGTTTTGTACTTGGACGCGCATGAAAGAAGTTATTTATATAAATCGAAGAACGCGTGGCTCCATCACTCCAGTTCAAACTAATTTTAACTACTGATTATTGTGCTACCAATGGAAGTGTTCCTTACTATGCAGGACCATTATATGGTAAATGGATGGTAAATGGACTGCATTTATATAGCGCTTTTATCCAAAGCGCTTTACAATTGATGCCTCTCGTTCACCAGAGCAATTAGGGGTTAGGTGTCTTGCTCAGGGACACTTCGACACGCCCAGGGCGGGGGATCAAACCGGCAACCCTCCGACTGCCAGACAACCGCTCTTACCTCCTGAGCTATGTCGCCCCGTAATATATTCATAAATATATTATATGATCTTGGCGCTACCACTGGAACCTTTATATACAATGCAAGACCACTGTATGATCTTTGTGATACCAGTGAAAGTGTTACGCACTATGCAAGACCATTATGCGGTGACCCAGTATTTAGTTTGGTTTGACTGACGCAGGTCTGGGCACAGGTATAAATCACAGAGACAGGGAAGGACAGCTGCCCGGTGTTCTGGCAGAAGATGAGGGGAGATAGAGCGTTTCTTCTGCCTGCTGTGAAGATCTTTTGATGGAGCATAGCAGACAGTGAGTGTCTCAAACCGTCTTTTTTTTTTTTTTTTGTCAGGAGTTACTTTTGGGAAATTACTTTTGTATTTTGATGTGCATGCACTAGCACAATGACTCCGTCTGTATTCTGCTTTTAGAACGTGATACTAATTCTCTGCTGCAACCAAGGAAAAAAGAAATATGGGAGAGAAACAAAATAATGTTTCATGGTCAACACCTTTAAATACAGTTTAAACTATTTGCAGGTACATATGCACAATGTACAGAAACTGATTTTTACACGTGCCATAGCCCACCTGAACCTGGCGCTGTCGCCAAAGATCACCAGAGTGCATCCCCCCCTCCCCCGTCCTGCTTCTCTCCCGCCCCCTCCCCCCTCCCTGAACCCCACCCCTCTCTGACCTCCCCCCATCCCCCACCCCTCTGACACACTCGCTTCCCACAATCCACCTCTCTCTCTGCTTGCTTGCTCTCTTTATTTCAGGAACGAGGAGGAAAAAGACACGGCGGATTATTTCGAGGGTGAAATTAGGGCTGACAGGGAGAGCTGGGGCACCGGCACCGCGGTTTAATTCGCGGTCGATTTGCCCCGGGAGGACACCGTCCCCCCCCCCCGTACGTTACCGGTGAGTAATTACCGAAATGTGTTCCCATGCGCAAACGCTTTCCGTGACAGAAGAGGTGCTCTATTTTTACAGCGTCACAGGCAGTGAGGTTCATCGCTTACGTCAAAGCAAAGCTTCCGTGAGACTGCCTTCCAGTTCCTCCAAAACATTAAATAATAATAATTATATATATAATACATATATATATATATATATATATATATATATATATATATATATGCTACATGGCCAAATGTATGTGGACACCTGACATCCAACGTCTCATCCAAAATTTATGGGCATTAATATGGAGCTGGTCCACCTTTTGCTGCTATAACAACCTCCACTCTTCTGGGAGGGCTTTATCAGGGACTTGCTTCTATTCAGCCAGAAGAGCATTACTGAGGTTGGGCACTGATTGGGTGATAAGGCCTGGCTTGCAGTTGGCTTTCCATTTGATCCCAAAGGTGTTTGGTGCGGTTTAGGTCAGGGCTCTGCGCAGGCCAGTCAAGTTCTCCATGACACCAATCTCGACAAAACCATTTCTATATGGACCTCGCTGTGTGCCCGGGGGCACTGTCATGCTGAAACAGGAAAGGGCCTCCCCCCAAACTGTTGCCACAAAGTTGGAAGCACAGAATCATCAGAATGTCATTCACATTAAGATTTGCCCTCAAATGGAACTAAGGAGGCTCGCCCAAAACCACAAAAAAACTGCCCCAGAGCAAGGAGTATCCAGATACTTTTGCTCATATAGTGTATATAATATAATAGAATATCCTATAATATTCAAAGGCTGATCCAAATTTATCTGGCTTTTTCATAAAGTCATCCCAGGCAGAGGGATGGAAATGGAAGCTGAACTGGTTCCACCCGATGCCGGTGCTGCGGTGCTTATCTGCTGATTCTCTCTCTGTGTCGGGCTGTGCGCTGCACCGGGCGAACAGAGCTGGTATCTCTGAGACGCACTGAGCCCCCCCCCCCCACCCCCCATCCCCCCCCCCCCCCCGTCTCCTGGGTCCCTCTCTCTCTCTCTCTCTCTTTTTAACGTCCTGCGGCAGGAAGGGAAACGCACAGCGCTATCGCGTTTAGAACAGTGGGTGAGAAGAAAAAACAACACCAGCGCGTTAATTACCTGCACTTTTACCTAACAGGCTTCGCGGGGGAAAGAGCCTCAGAGCACCTGGACATCTGGTCCCCTGTGTCAGAAATGCAGGTAGCGGACCAGAGAAAAAATGGTGTGCACAAGCTATGTAACTCATTCATATTGACTTGCGCAACACCCTCGTAAGCACTAAATGGACCTTCGTAAATACGTTTGTCAGAAACCTCAGATAGGCGTATGATGTGTGCACCTTGTGTCATTTTAATGATCCTTTCTGCATCAGTGGAGACATAGCTCACCAAATCCACACCCTACACCACAGTCACTGACCGGAGGCAGAGCTGTCGTACAACCGTGATCTGGCCCCTACGCCGCCATCTCCGTCTCTGTGACAAATTAGACTCTGCCTCACAGTGAGGGGGCCCAGGGCGGAAAAGAATTCAAGTGCCTAAATCATGTTTCTTTCTTTTTTTTCTTTTGTTTTTTGCTCCAGGAATCAGGGTTTTTTTTATGGGCATAACATAAAAGCATGATCCATTAGCGAGTCGGCTGGCAGAGTGAAAACCGATGGCGGCGGCTCCCCCCCCCCCCCACCAACCCCAACACCCCTCCCCCCCTCTCAGTGCCGATCTCAGGAAACGGCACGCAAAACATACGTGGTGAAAAATCCACCTCCCGTCGGGGCCGCCTGCCAGAACAGCCATAACTGTTACATCCAATTAAGCGGCCGGGAGAACAGACAGCGCTCCTGAGTAATTCAGACGGAATCTCGATCTGACTTACTGCCCTCATCCTTATGTATGCGGAGGGAACGCGGCCCTTGTTCATCGTTACACGCGTGAGCTAACGAGCTAATCACCAAAACGGACATCATTTCGCAGTCTGTGCAAGACATTCAGGGTTAGTATCGGGGGAGGGGGGGAGGAGGGGAGGGGGGGAGGGGGGATGCAACACATGTTTGTGTTAAAATGTCAATATCTGCCATGCACAGGTGTGAGCAGTTATTATTGCGCTATGGTACCACCCATATCGCAGGTTGTAGTCCCTTATTTAAATGACTGTGAAATGGTCATGGTGCCATCCATACTGCGGGTCATATTCCCTTATGTACAACTGTGAAAAGGCGATTGTGCCATCCATATCACAGGTTATATTCCCTCCTTTAAAATGTTGTGAAAAGGCCACGGTAGTGTGCATACCGCAGGTTATATTCCAGCTAGCTAATGGTCTCTGTAGCCCAGATAATGATCTGGCCTGACCCCAGTCAATATCTACTCCAGTTCGCCTGGTCTGTGTAAACTACAGACCTGGCAAACAACATTACCAGACAAGACAGTCTAAATGCAGCATCACTAATGCACAAATACAGGTTAACTATGATTGCAGAACATTACATTTACTGTTCATGTTAAATGGTCTGTATTCATTTTTTTTTTTAACTGGAACCGCATGCACATTTTTCCCCAAGAGTTTCAAAATGCCCAATTGGTCAGATTGATTCTTGTTCTTCATGGTGTTTTTAAAAAGCGAATTCATGAGAGGACTTTTCAGACATTCCCTCAGGCAATCAGTATTGATGCTAAGCACAAGTCTTCAGAGAATGTAAAAAAACATACATTACATGGACATTCAATAAAAATAAAATAAGTTATATATTTGAAATATTTTCACAGCAACTTGTTTTCATCCAACACACTTGGATTAAGTCAGACAAAAATTGTAAAACTTTAACTTCTTTTTTTTTTGCAGGATCTCAGGAGGATATAAGGATCCTGGGGGGGGGAGGGGTGGGGGTTGGGTGGGGGGGTGGGGGGGTGCTGTCTCTCTTCCTCTAAGACACAGACGTCCGGTTCCAGTACATCCAGATAAAATCGTTTCCAAGAAACCCCATAAACACATTTGTACCGGTCTGGAGATGCACTTAGCGGAAAAGCACGCTGACGGTGTCGAGCCGAGCTGTCGTCACCGTGAGAGCGTCTCTGAGACGACTCTGCCCCTTATCACTGCGTAAGAGTGCGCGCCGGAGAAAGGTTTGTCTGATTCCATTCTCAAGATAGTCTTATATAAGACAAGACCGTGGCCAGGGGCCAGTGTAATGTGCCTAATGCACTGAGCTGCCAGACTCACTGTACCAATGACTGCAGATGGGGGGAAAAAAACTACACACCCTTTATACTGAGGTTTCCCCCATTATTGGAAAGGGGCAGTGGAACTCCAGCTCCCAGCATGCCAGAGAGAGTTGACGCTCAACAGCATGTACCTTTTGTCTGTAATTGTTAATGTCAGTTGCTCTGTCAAGCGGGGGGAGCTGAAAATTAGTTCCTGTGAGAGACGCCATGTCTGGCACTGTCTTGGACATTGTGTGAGACTTCGTGGTGTGAGTTTTATCTCTAATGTCCGACTCCTCCACTTTCACTTGACTCCTCCCGTTCGTCTAAAACCAGTAAATTCTTCCCAAACAACACAAATGACACAATGTCTCACGTGACTCCTCCCCCCTCAAGAAAGACTCCTCCCTTCTCATATGTAACCCCTCCCTCTCCTGTGTGGCTCCTCCCACTCGTGTGTGACTCTGGCCCCTCCTGTGTTTGCCCCTCCCTCGTCTTTGCCTGTGGGCTGCTGTGGTCCAGCTGCCTCCCCTTTCCTGTTCTGCAAATACTCCTCTTCGTGCCCTTCTGAGAAAAATACCGGCCGGCAAATACATTTTTAAATATCTGGGAGCGGCATCTTTCTCACGCCAGAGGTCAGCCAGTTAATTTGGAAATCCAGGAATCTTCTGGCAGAGGATAGACCACAGACCCAGTCCTTTGGGATATCTCTATCCGGAGACGCAGGACATTTTGCAGAACACGTATATACACAGAGTTTAGCTTCCTTTCCTCTTAAAACAGGGATTACACTGCCCAGACACAAACGCCAAAATAAATATCATGTCATTCCGCTGAGCCTCACAAATGTACGAGACTACTTCCTCTGTATAAACACAAGCAAAACAGGATTAAATATGAATCTAAACTATCAAGAGAAAATGGGAAAATAAAAAACATGTAGGATTTTTTTTTTAAGTAAGAAGCTCTACTTGCATTTCCCAATCCTGGTTCAAACTAGCCAACTGTGTGAAATTTCTCAGTAAAATTATGTTTTTGTTGTGTTTTCAAACAAATGTCCTTGTTGTTATGCTTGTGCAGCTGTATGTTGAATGTAGGTTCAGTAAATAATGAAGCACAGGTAGCACTATACAGACTAGAATAAGAACAACCATTAACCCTTTCAAGAGTAGGTTTTTTGGAATGTTTTTTTTCCCCTGAAATTCTAAGTCCGAATTCTGGAACTCCATTGCTTTCAGCCAACAGTAGTGACTGTTACATCAGCATCTGATTGTTCAGTTAAGGACATTCTAGTCACGTATTTGTGAACTGACACCTGAAATGGTTAAATAGTGTTCCCCTCCTGCCATTAGTAATAAGGTCACTTGGCTGCAGGTTTCTAGGAAGTTTGTGTCCTCAGGCGGCGTGAAAGCAACGCTATTTACGAAGCTGTGTCTGAATAAAACACAGCCTGTTGCAGGGAGAGAGATAATGAACCCTCGTGTTCTTTTGGGCTTTCAGCTTACATACATGCTGTATATATTCTAGATATATCCCCAATGCATTCATACGTATTCAGTACGTGTATAGCATACACATTATCACTGTAAGCCAAAGCACCCCCCCCATTTCCCCAGTCTCATTCCATGACCTTAACCATGACCTTCTGGTGAGGTCAAGCAACAAGTTACCAGAACAGGCAGAATGGATTTTAATCACGACAGCAGATCCCGTATACGCTCTTTGAGTTGAGATTGCATCCGCCTGCGTGTCTGCCCTGCTCCCCAACACCCCAAATGTCTCTGCTTCTGCTGCTATGTGTCCTGGCCAGCTTCAAAATGTACGTATCTATAAAAATCCATCATATAAACATGTTACATGTGACAGTAACCCCACCAGTGCTGTGCAGAGACCTTTTCAGGGGCAGGTTCTTAGAGTGAGAAAAGGGCACATCAACCTGGAAAAATGGTACAGGATATGTTTTACCAAAATTAATGGATGGAAATTAACGGCAGCAACTATGATGATACAAATATTATTTTTTTGTATCTTGCAGGCCTGAAAACTTTCCCAATAGAAGCCTTACCTGTCCACGCTGATGAGGCAGAGGTTCATAATTGAGGCTGTACAGCACATGACGTCCATGGCGATGAACACGTTGCAGAAAACTTTCCCGAAAAGCCACTCGCCACCGACGAGGTCCGTGATAATGACAAACGGCATGACCGCCAACGCCACCGAGAGGTCGGCAGCGGCGAGGGACACCACTAAGTAGTTGGAGGGTTGCCTGAGTTTCTTTACTATACACACGGAGATGATGACCAACAAGTTCCCACCGATCGTTGTGAGATTTATGATGGACAACACGATGCCGATTACAATCTTCTCCACGTCGCCGTACGGGACTGCGTCGTCCCCGCCGTTGGTTGAGTTGGTCCCGTTGCTGGTAAGCAGATCCGAAGGGGGAAGTTGTACGGTCATTGGGAGAAGAGCTTCGGCCGCAGGGGTGGACGGGGATAAGCCCTGCCAGTTTCTGAGGTCCTCTGTTTGTCCGAGGGAGAAATGTCTGTTCTGAAACAGCTCCGAATTGGCGTGTATCACCATTCTATACGTTGTATCCTAGCTTACCGCACATGCGAAAAATAGTTCACTGCAGCTTGATAACACTGGGTCGGTATCTTCATAATAGTTTTTTTTAGCGCAGACTGGATCTGGCCAATGTTTGAAGAGAGAGAAAAAATCTCGGTCTTTGCTCTCCGCGTTTTTGAAGCGTCATTTGTAAATAGCCTACCGCTACCGCTTGAATTGCAACATTTCAAACTATATTTTATGATCAAGTCGTCTCAATAACACATTGACGATTACCTACTCTTTTCAGACCAGATAAACGAATTTAAAAGTTAGCAAGAAAAATCACAAACAATATAAATTGCACTGCGCTGAACACGAGTGGCCAACGTGATTAATTTTTTAAAAGTTGATTGTGGAAATTCATGCGTAATTCATGCTCCATCACAATTTTTTTTTTTTTTACCTTTCGTCGTGTCAATCACGCAGGAGGTTGCTGCTATTTTAATTGGTGTAGATATTCCGACAAAATACGATGCATGCGTACTGGTGGTCCTGGAAAATATTCTCGTTAAGCATACCACGGCTGCAATCCCATGTTCCGTAGTACCATTTAGAGAGTTGGTTACGCACCCCGTTCCAGACACATACAGCCTTCTAGTCGTACCCCGTCGCTTCAGTGAGAACAAACGGAGTTGCTCCTTTCGAAATGTAACTTTTCAATCCGCACAAACACGAGAACCCCCCCGTATTGCGGGTTAAGCAGAGTTATGCCATGTTAGTGAAGATGCCTGTAGTAACGGTAAATCCTCTCGCTTCCATCGGCATTACTTTTATCTTTGCAACCAAGGGGAAACCGCGACAGTTGAGACATGGAACTCATTTGACGATGTCATATAATCAGTTCTGCACTTCTGGCCTTAAAAACCCCTTTAAAAAATCCATGACGCTCCTCTACACCGTAAAAGACGCTCTAAGTTCTATTTTTCTTCAGAAGGGTTTGCCTCGCATGACAACCGTCCGCTTTCCCCGCCTTGCCTCTCTTGTCTGTGAAATGGGCATAAAACCGACTAGCTGCGCCTGCGCTCCCACGCTTCCGCAGAACCCATTCACAATTTGAGTGCGTTTCAGTGAATGAAAGAAGCCGTGAGGCAGTGCCCCTCTGGTTCCGGATTAGTTCGTAAATATACAAAAGGTTTCAATTATGAACGAACTGACGTTGTCCAAATGTATTATTATTATTATTATTATTCATATCTTGTTCGTGTACCGTATAAAGAGCACGCAGAAATGTCGAAGCATTTTCCTGGACGCCCCCAGAGGCAACAGTGACTTGTAATGTGATGCAGGGGACCCGGTGCACAGACCCCCAAAACCAGGCCATCCAGACTCCCCCCGGGGGATTTTCAGCAAGGCTGCTTTGACAGTGCTGTGTTATTGACAGCCGTGCGGGGAGCTGTCCGAGGTGCTGAGCCAACCGCCCTGTCCGCTTGACTTGTGCGCGCGGGCTTGGCTCTCTCTTTACCTCGATGTCGGTTAATAGTTCTAGGCGATGAAAATGGGACTCATTCTGATCTGCTGTGACGCACTAAAACTCTTTAGCGACTAAATGTCGCCAGGCTGCATGTCCATTCCATTTCAATGCGAGTATGCAATGACAAGCCAATTTATTTATTTGCTTATGTGTTTGTTTAAGATGTACCTTTTTGGCAACAATGACAAGACATCTACTTATTTCGTGTTGACACACTCCAGTGTAGTTTTGGCCTTGTGTTTTGGGTCACTGTCCCGCTGCAAGCTGGATGTTTGTCCCAGTTTTAGGTCTTTAGTGCACTGAAGCAGGCTTTCTTTTGGGATTTGCCCTTACTCTGTTCCGTCTGTTTTGCCCCCAGTGCTAATAAACTTTCGTTTTATTAAGTCCTGCTGCTGAAAAGCATTCCTATTGCGCAATGCTTCCTCGCACTTGCTGGCCAATTCGAAGCATCTTACCTTGTGTTTTTAGAATAAGCAATAAAGAGCTCATCCTGGAAAACATCAATAAATAAATACATTTGGCACCAAAAACCACATATGGTCCTCCTTAATCCCCTTTTAAAGCATTTCCCTCCCAAATTGGGACACAATTAATTTAACCTTGAATTTTGTGGAGGCCTGAGTGCAGAGAACACAGGTCAAGGTCATCTGCATGTCGGTGACCTCATCGTTCACACGTGTGAGGTCAGGTTAAGGGCGTGGTCCTCATTTAAATATAACTGAATAATACAATAGCTTATTATCTCTTCTCTTGCACGGTTAGAAAATTTCCAAAGAGTGTCAGCGGACTGTGATAGACATCGCTTATGCAACTAATGGAAAGTTTGCTCAAAGGAAAATTTTTAAAAACTTTTTAACTGATACAGTAAAGATGGGGAAGTCATTGTTTTCTTCTGTTCTTCTTCTTTTAATGCAGTTGGGAAGAGAGAGAGAGAGTTCCCTCTGCTAACTAGTGCTTATGTTCAATCAGTGTAGTTTCATTCACTACTCAGTAGGTTATTCCCTGAGAGAACAAGACAATTTAAAAAGGAAAAGAAATTTTAAAGACATTGTCTCAACAAAATTAAGCTTTGGAAAAAATATCGCACTGCTAATGAAAAAAACGAATATATAGTCGTGGAGTATAATTATTTCCCCTGCCTAGGGACAGTAATAAAGTTCATGATAAAAGTTCTACTTGGAACAAGGAGCAATGATACGTAGTTTTTGGGTTTTTTATTTTAAATTCTGAACTAGGGTCACTCCAATGCAGTTAGATTTCACAATGACAAAGCACTTATTTCATCCAAGGTTCTGCGGGGTGTCAAATCTTCATGCTTGAAAGCATAAGTGTTAAAAGACTGCCAAAGAGTCTAATGAACACCCTAACAACCAGTCATCATTAAATATAGTGTTTGAAGCTCTTCCCAGCCATATTTTACCTCAGCACTTAAACATATTTTCAAGAATCAAGGCACAAATAACCTTCGCCCTCATGTTGTTTTCATATTTTGCATGTACTCCCATGTCCACAGGGTCAAAAATGACTCATCCTTGTTGGACCCTCGCTTGATCCTGTTCATTGAATTTTAAAACTTAAATATTTTTTTGTTTTTAATGTAGAAAGAACCTAAATAACGAATTAAATGGTGAATAACTGTTTTCTTTTCTCTGATTTCTTTTTTTTTTTTTACTACAAAACCCATCCTAATTGATTTTTTTTATTGAATTCTTAATTGTCATTATATTACTTACATTTAGCAGATTCTCTTATCCAAAGTGACTTATACAACTTTAGCATTTCTTCCTTGTTTTACACAGTATTCATTTATATAGCTGGATATACACTGAAGCAATTCAGGTTAAGTACCACGCTCAAGGGTACAATGGCAGTGTCCTACCAGATAGCTAGTACCTGGGAATCAAACATGCAATTTCTTTGTTACAAGCCAGGTTCCCTTTCCATTGCACTACACAGCTGCATCATAAAGCTTATATGTTATTATTACAGAGCAAACCTGGCTTCATGTCTTTGTGCATTGTAGAATCATTTAACATTTATTTAACCTTTTATACAAAAATGTGTCTAATATGCAACGCTGTGATACTAGGTAAGAGACAACGCATCAATAACCTTTAGTTACCCATTTCCACTGCTTGGAATCAATAAATCTGGTTAATTTCAATCAACCAAAAATATACAGCCTCGCAGTGTAATATACAATAACTCAAGTGGGGTACTTAATTAGCATCTGCCGTACCATTCCCAGTGCGATAAGTGCTTGATACAGTTTGGATAATTGCTCTGAGGAATATGTAAATATTTCCCTGGAGACTGTTGGAAACAGGTGTTCATGATTGCATGGCTCGTCACAGCTGGAAGTGGGAAAATGGCCATGATTTGTGTACTGTCGCCCTCTTGTGGTAAAATCTAAATAATGTAGCCTAAGTACGTATCGCTCTCCAGCTGCCGCGCCTCTTATAGCCTATATGCAGAGAAACAACAAAAAATTAAATAAAATACCGAAAGTGCCATTCGTCTATACTGTGCACAGTCCAGCCTACAAGGACATATAATTGTATTTGTCGTGCTTAAAATAATTGACGAGCATAATTATATAATCCATTTTCCACACTGTCACTCACTCCGTCTGGATACTTCACTATACCACATTATACGTTAAAGCTGCAGGGATATTTTAAATTCTGACATAGGAAGCTACATTTAACAACAAAAACATTTTAAAAAAGAATAAAAATGCGTTCTATTCACTCTGCATTCACTTCTACATTGCTCTTTTCTCTCGTCTTTTTCTTTACTGTCATTAATCAGATGCCGTCATCCAGAGCCGCTTAAAATGCACGGTGACGCAGCGTGGCGCAGCCTGTCGGTGAGATTCTATATACTTACTGCACCTACGAATTGTTTTGCTGTCCAGAGATGGCGAGTCTCATGGATCAGAAAGTAAAAAATCATGCCATGTGTTTCTTCCACCCATAATCTGAGCCAGTCGATTTCGCTAATTAGTGCTACAGTAATTAGCAAACTCAGGTGATTCGGGACAAAACGCTGTGGAAAGACTTTCACTTTCTGATCCCGTATTTTCCACCTCTGGCAACAACATAAAAGGCCACCCGAATGATCACTCCCAGTCAGGAAATGGCACCGCGCATGTGCTCAATTCATGGACGCTCGTTTCCAGGTAAGTGAACAAAAATATAGCCTGCAACCAGATTGCGGTTTTATGGGTCCCCAGTATTGCTATGCTATTGTCACTCCCAGCTGTTCGTGAGCAATTTTCAGCCCCGTGAGCAGGAAAAAGAAAAAAAGTGTTACACTATTACCGGAAAATGGCACAATTCAAACGCTGTGGCGAAATTACAAAATCTGAAGTGGACTTTTTTGAGCATGGGGCTTCAATCTTAAAGCGACAGTGTAAACTACACGTTACGACTTTATTGATGTTAAATTAGCGATGCTACATTAATAACGATTTAACCTATTAATGAACTTACGATGCAGCATGGCGTAAACTGCTCAAAGTATTTGATCAAAACTTTATTCCACGGGGTGCACATACTCTACCATCTATGTCTGTTCAGCCTCTCTGTAGGGCTATCCGTATTCGGGAAACGGGCGGTGGTAGTCTATATCTTAGCAAGTTCGGACTTGCTCGCTACGCTAATTTCACTTAATTTATCTTCCGAAAATCATTGCTGAATTCAGGGAATAAAATATATGTATACAATGCATTATCTTTGCATACGACATTCGGTTTCGGATAAACAACAATTTCACATGTTGAAATATCATATTTGTTCCATAATCAGCGAACATAAAAACTGAAAGTACAGAAGTCAAATAATGAACACATCTGCCAATCGTTCCGGTAGTGCTGGCAATTTTATAGGTTTCAGGGCTGAAATTTCCCGTAATTTCAAACCGTAATAATAATTTATATGAGGCCATAGCAGGAGTTCCAGCCAATTAGAGTCGAGTATTACACCACGCTCTGAATGTCTAATTGAACAGCGAAAATTTGTGGAATCATCCTGTTTGGAACGTTAGTTTCAGTTGGAGGCATTGTGATGTCATAAATACTGCTGTTGCGTCAAAGCATAGTATAAGAACTGTCTCCCAGTTGCTGCCTGATACAATTGGACCATGATGAGCTACAGCCAGAAAGCATGTTTCTGGAGGTGAAGTTGCTCATAGCCTTGAAAGAGGCGGCGTGAGGTAGCGCGGACAGAACTGGAGCTAGCCCTGCCGCAGGAGCAGTGCAGGCCATAGGAAATGCAGAGGAAACGCGACAGTGACTCGTCCCGTCACCTGGAGCCCGTGCGCAAACTCAGCCAGCAGCTGGCGAAGGTGGAGGCCACACCCACGCCTCCACAGCAACATGTGGAAAAGAGAAATGACAAAATACAGCTGCAGGCCGAGGTGGCACAACTCTGCGAACAGCTTGAAGAGGCCAGGAGGAAGATCAAGGCACAGGGGCAGGTGGCCACAGCCGTGCAGAAGCGCTTCAAGGACTGCCTCGGGCAAATACAGGCCGGGACGTTGGACAAGGCACAGATGACAGAGGATCAGAACAAGAAGCTGGCTGCCAGAAACGCAGAGCTCCTGGAACTCCTGCAGGTGGAGCGGACAGGGCGGGAGAGCACCCTGTGCTGCCTGCAGAGGGCGCTGGCGGAGACGCAGCGGGACCTGGGCACGTGCGAGGGGGCGCTCGAGGCCCGCGTCCGCGAGTGCGACGTGACGGACCAGGAGAAGCGGCGCGAGCAGGAGCGGGCCGCCTGGCTGGAAGGGAGGCTGAGGGAGAGCGAGGACGAGAACGCACAGCTCCGGGAGAGCTTCCACAGCCTGAGGGTCAGCCTGCACTACAAGGACGGCGAGGCCGCGACCTCCCCGCAGCGGTCGCAGGAGGCCGAGTCGCAGACCCCGAACATCGAGGAGACCGAGGTCGTCCTGAAGCTGGTGGAGTCCGCGCGGCAGCTGCAGGCTGACAACGCGCGACTGGAGGAGGCCTTAAAGCGGCAGACCGACACCGTGGCGGAGCTGCTGGAGGCGCAGGAGGCCCAGTTGAAGAGGGCGGTTTTGGAGCAGCAGCTCGTCCAGGAGGCGCAGCTGGAGAGGGCGGAGGCGGAGGCAGAAGTGCTCCGCGGACACCTGCAGGAGGCACAGACCAGGGCGGAGGACAGGGAGCGGGAGTCGGCGGACTTGCAGAAGTGCTTCGGCGACGCGTTCGGCAAAATACGCGCCGAGGCGGCGAAGATAGCCGCCTCCAACCAGCAGCTTCAGGAGCTCCTGGAGATCGAGAAGGCCGAAAGGAAGCGGGAGATGTCCGCAAGAGAGCAGGAGATATCCGAACGGGAGCAGGAGATTGCCGAAAGGGAGCAGGAGAGGTCCAAAATAGAGAGCTACGTACTGCAGCTGCAGCAGGAGCTGGCTGAGGCTAAGCGGGAAGCGCTGCTCTACGCGGCGCCATCGCCGGGAGGGAGCCCTGAGGACTACAGCAAGCTGGAGGAGGAGAAACTGGACCTGCACAGGTACATCGGACGCCTCGAAGGGACGCTGAAGGAGAGCGAGGTCAAGTGCGTCCAGTCGGAGCAGCTGATCAGCAAGCTGGTCGGCTCCCTGAGGGAGAAGGACCACGAGGTCGCCGCCTCCTCCCAGAAGCTGCAGGAGGTGTTTGCTGCGTCCGCGAGCATGGACCGGACCATCCAGCTCCTCCGGGATTCTGTCCTGCGGCTGGAGACGGATACCCACAGGCAGGAAGAGGCCGCCAAAGAGCAGGCCGGCCGGATCGCGGAGCTGGGGACGGAGGTCGACGACGCGATGATAGCTAGGAGAGATTTGGAGGAGCGGCTCAGCCAGGAAATGCAGAAGCAGAGCTCATTCTCCGTAAACGCCCAAGTAGAGTTGAATGAAGCTGAGGCAGCTCTGCAGGCCGAGCGGAAGAAGTCCAGTGAAGCCCAAGAGCTCCAAAAGGATCTGCAGGAACAACTGGAGCAGGGGCAAAGCGAGCGACTGATGCTCCAGCAACAGCTGGAAGACTCACAAAAAAGGACTAAGCTAAAAGACCAGGCACTGAAGGACATGCAAGATTTCATATGTGATACAACTAGGAGGCTCAGTCAGGTAAATGAACAGCTGGTGGAAGAGAAAAGCACAGATGTAGTAGGCCTAGAAAATGTGGAGGACATTGATACAGGTCAGGACAGCATCCTGAGGCAGCTGCAGAACATATTGGCCAAAATGCAGACTAAGCTGTCCTCGTGTGAGCAATCGCTCGAAGAAAAAACTCTCTGCTGCAAAGACCTTGCTTTGAAAAATCAATGCATGCTGGAGGACGTGGACAGGCTCCAACGAATGCTACAGCAGAGCGAGGACAAGTTAATCCAAGCAGAGAGCAGGAACGTTCATCTGCAGCGTTCCATGGACAGTGACAAGGAGGTCATCGCCTTTCTTCAGAAATCACAGGAGGTTGTGTCAGTTTCCACGGACACAGCTGAGACCATGGAGTCCCTGGGCCAGCTGAAAAGTGAGAACATGATATTGGAGGAGACGTTGAGGCAGCAGGCCAGCAGGATTGTAGAGCTGGAGAGGGAGGTTGATGAGGCTGCAGAGGTTAAGAAATATTTGGAGGAACGTCTCGATCAGGAGATAGAGAGGCAAAACTCGCTCATCGTAAACACTCAAGTGGAAGTGAGTGACGCTGAGGTGGCTCAGCCGGACCAGGGGCAGAAGTCCAACAAAGCCCAAAAGCAGCAAGTGGATCTGCAGGCACAGCTGGACAGTGCGAAGACCGACCGGCTAACGCTCCGGAAGCACTTGCGCGAGGCCCAGAAGATTTCCGAGCTGAGAGATCTGGCCGTGATGGACATGCAGAGGTGCATGAACGACACGCTCACAGGGATGCGGGCGTACAGCCAAGAGAGGATAGAGCTGGCGGAGAGGAGGAGCACGGTGTTCGCCTCCGAAATCGCAGAGCTCCAAGAACAACTGGAGCGTGTGGAAACGGACAGAGATGGCATACAGAAGGAACTGGCTGAGGCGCGACGGAAACTATCATTGCACGAGGAATCGCTCGAAGAGAAAACGTCCGGACGCAGAGATATTGAGGAGAGACCAGTTACTCAGGGTGACGTGACCGCGCTGAAGGACGTACTGCAGCGGACCGACGACAAGAACGTCAAATTAGGGCGCGACAACTTTAACCTGAAGTGTGCCCTGAAAGACAAGGAGCTCAAGGTTTTAGCCCTTTCCCAGAAGCTGCGGGAGTCGGCGTCAGCCGCAGACTCAGACAGAGCCGCGCAGGTGGAGTCTCTGCGGTTGCTGGAGAGCGAGAACTTAAGGTTGGAGGAGGCGTTGAAACAGCAGACCGGCAGAATCGCAGAGCTGGAGAAGGAGGTTGCAGAGGCCGCCGGAGTTAAGAGAGATCTGGAGGAACAGCTCAGTCGGGACGTGGAGAGGCGAGGCTCACTCTCCATAGACACTCGAGTAGCAGCGAGCGGTGGGACTGTGGTGGCCTTGCAGAACGAGCAGGGGAGGTTCGGTGCAGCTGAAAAGCCGCAAGAAGAGGAGCAGGTGAAAATACTCCAGCAGCAGCTGAATGAAGCAGAGGAAATGACAGAGCTTGAGGACCCAGGTGAGAGTGATGTGTAATGATTTGCATAAATGAAGCGTTTGCTGGAATGCAAGCATACAGTGAGGGGATACAGTTGGCGGAGAGGAGAAGTACTGAGTTTGCCTCTGAAATTGCAGAGCTACAAGAGCAACTAGAGCCTGTGATAACAGACAGAGATGGCACCCCGAGCCAGACACAGAAGGAACTGGCTGACGTGCGGCAGAAGCTGTCGTCGTGCGAGGAAGCGCTTGAAGACAAAACTCTCCGATGCAGAGATCTTGAGGAGGAGAAACTGCTTATGAGGGAAGACCTGGGCACACTCAAGGAAGTGCTAGAGCAGACCGACGACAAGTACGTCCAGTTAGAGCGCTACAGCTTTAATCTGAAGTGCGCCCTGGAAAACAAGGAACGTGAGGCCATTGCCATTGCAGAGTTGCGGGGGAATAAGGATGCGGACAGCGAAAGTCTGCTTAGAGACCTACGGAAGGAGGTGGCGGAGATGCAAGATAAGCTCTCGTCTTGCGAAGAATCTCTTGAAGTCAAAATCCGCAGCTGCAGAGAACTCGAGGACGAGAATTTGTACGTAAAGGAGGACCTGAACATCCTCAGAGGTATTCTACAGGAGGCAGAGGAAAGGTACATGCAGTCAGAGCACTACAACTTTAGTTTGAAGTGTGCTTTGGAGGACAAGGAACGCGAGGTCATGGCTCTCACACCGAAGTTCCAGGAGGTCGCGTCAGCTTCTACTGACCTGGACGAGACCGTCACTCCAGTGGATGGGTCTTTGCAGAGGTGGGGAAGTGACGAAACAGAGAGAGACAGTCCCCTGAGACCGCCAAGCAAACTGGCTGACGCGCAAACGAAACTCTCGCTGTGCGAGGAAATGCTCGAAGAGGCAGCTCGTCGCTGCAGGGACCTCGAGGAGGAGAAGCTGGGCTTGGAGAAGGACACGGACGCCCTCAGGAGAATGCTGCAGGAGAGCGAGGAGAAGCAGTTCCGTCTGGAGCGCCGCACCTTTGACCTGGAGTGCGCCCTGGACGCCAAGGGTGGTGCGGTAGTCTCACAGGGGCTGGGGGAGTTCCTGGATGATGAGAGAGCCCCAGTGAGGGGCGGAGGTCTTGAGGAGCGATCGCTGACCGAGGCATTGCAGGAGAGGGCGAAAGGCAAGGCCGTGCCACTCTACCGACAGCTGGAGGCGGTAGAGGAATCGGAAGAGGTGGAACAGCAGGTCAGGAGGGGCGCGGAGTATCCCTTCAGTAGCACTCCAGCTGATTCACCCCCGGACTACAGCAAGAGGACTTCGCCTCTGGAAGAGGCGGGAAACCGGCCTGCCAGCGTGGACACCGACCTTCAGCGGATCTTGGAGCCTGAGACTCCCGAGAGGGAGAGAGATGTTTCCCAGCCGCCCCGGGAGCTGGCCGGAGCGCTGGAGCTCCTGGAAATGAAGGTCCAGACGTGCCGGAATCTGGAGGAGCAGCTGGACATGCTCCGGAAGATGCTGGAAGCCAGCGAGCGTCAGAACGTCCGCCTGGAGATCTGCGTGCAGAACCTGAGGGGCGCCCTGGACAGCGGGGAGTGCAAGGTCATCGCCACCGCCCTCAAGCTGCACCAGGCCCTCATGTCCTTATCCGCCGCCGAGAAGACCATCGTTCAGCTGGAGGACTCCGCGCGCAGGCTGGAGGAGTCCGCGCGCGGGCTGGAGGCTGAAAATGGCGAGCTGAAGGCCAAGGCCAGGCGTCAGGCCGACGCGGTTGGGGGGACCGAAATGGAGCCGAGCCAGCTGGAGGACTGGGTGAGGCGTGAGGTGCGGAAACAGACGTCGATGGCCCGTAAGGAGGTCCTTCGCGCGCGGCTGGAGAAGGAGAAGGCCCTGGCCCAGATGAAGGCCGAGATGGAGCAGATGTCACTGCGGCTACAGGAGGAGGTGGGGAGGAGCAGTTGCCTGGAGGAGGAGGAGGATGAAGTCTTCACCACCCTCACGGAGCAGCTCTCCTCCCTGAGTGACAGCTTCGAGCCCATGAGCAGCAGGAGCCGGGTGGAGCGGGAGGTGGCAAGCCGGCGATTTTAACAAGAGGGAGCCCGGAGGCGCTGCAGAGAACACGCCTGTCTCCACTGGGCTCCTGCAGTCCGGCAGTCAGGAAGTCAAAGCATTTAGCAGAGGGGGAACATGCAGGATATGCCAAAAATAAAGCCTCTAACTCCAGTGGGTATGTTGTGTCTGTCAATACCATAGTGTGCAATGCCAGAGAAATGTATTAGAAGCATTAGATGACAAGAGAATTGCAGGGTTCTAAGTAACATTTTCTCTTGAAAATGAGTTATATGCAAATAAATGCTGTATTTATTGCATTATTCTTTACATGAGTGTGGCATTACAAATGTAAAATAGCTTAAAATCTGGGTGCAATTCCTGTTTTTAGGAAGTTCTAAGATAAAAACCCATGAACTGACAAGAATTGTAGAAATGGCTGAAGGAACCCTACAATTCTCAGGTCTCAATTTGTGGAACATAATTTAATCTTCGTTTAAGTGTCTAACACTTGAATAATATGCTGGGTTTACTAAAATTTCAGGGAGTGGACACAAAACATGTCTTGCTATATGGCTGAATTAGAGCCTTTCTTTTCTTTATTGAGAAGCAACCTAAAATGTAATTGTTGTTTCATGCATACTTATTGGGTTTGTAGTATAGGTTGCTGTGCAAGTCATAATAATAATTTTCCCCTATGAGTATACTACACATACAATATGCAATGTGAATAACCTGGTTACATTGGGTTGTTATGCTATATGATTATAAATGTAGCATCAGCCATATTTAGGAGTCAGTGTTGTTGGATATTGTTGATGCATATATTGAACACACTTACAAGCTTGCTCATATAGTTACATTGTTTTGCAAAAAAAAAGGTCCAGCTGTTAACATGAAGGACTTTGTTTATGTGTCAGTAATCCCTCCAACCCTCCACCCTGTTGGATTCTCACCAACGTGAGAAAACACAACCTTTTGCCTTTAAAATCTCAGCAGTGGTGTTAGCAGCGTGTGTGTGTGTGCGTGTGTGCGTGTGTGTGTGTGCGGTGTGCGTGTGTGCGTGTGTGTGTGTGCGGGGTGGGGGGTGGGGGGTGGGGGGGGTGGGGTGGTGGGTGACTGTTGATGGCTCTTTTCCTCGTGGCTCATGAATTGTTGTGATAGGACAGGGGGTCAGGTCAAAGCTGGACCTTCAGGGGACAGTGAGATGGGCCGGGAGGGGGGGGGGGGGGGAGTCCTGAGCTTCCAAATCCTGAGGTTCTGCCTCCCTCATAACTTCTCAGCAGGGAGGGCGAAGGGGAGAGGGGGAGGGGGACCTCGCAAATGTGCAACTGGTATAACAGCGTCATCAATCACACATTTTCTCTGATGGAGGTCACTGTCACTAGTTCATCTGAAAAAAAAAAAACTATTCATTGAGTATACTGTGAAAATTATGCTGTGGTTCTGTTGTTCTTGTTGCTTTGGCAACATTTCATGGTTTTTATTTTAACACAGCTGTGTAATTTAATTTTCAAACTGAAGTGAGTGCAGGTAAGCCTATTGCTAACCCTTTGAAGAGCAGGTTTTTTCAATGTTTTTTTCACAATTCTCAAGTCAGTGTTCTAGAACTCCGTTACTTCTAGTTGCCAGTAGCGATTGTTGCATCAGCATTAGAATGTTCAGTCGAGAATATTCTAATCACATGTTTGTGATGTCACGCCTTGAAGAGTCAGGGTAGCTGAGCTGTCCTCCAGCACAACTGTGAACTACACCCTGCATTCACTAACAAATGACCCCCCCACTCTGACACTAAAGAGCTCGTCCACCTCGGCATCAAAGAGTACGGTAACGGCGGGGGGGGGGGGGGGGGGGGGGGGGGGGGTTTCTAACCCGGGTTGGGGGTGGCAAGGTGGTCTTCCCCTTGGTCAAAAAGAAAAAAAAATTGATTGGACCGAGATCTTGGAAAAATTGTGATACTTTATCTGCACTTCAATGAATCTTGACACATTAGTTTCTGGAAATTTCAAGCTGAAATTTCCATCTGGGACTCCATTACAAAGGGCTGATATTCAATTGGTCTTGTCTGCCATAGCCTTGTTGCTGAAGAGGAATTGTAATCAGTCTTGTTTCTGTAATAGAAGGTCTTTTAAAACAGATTCCCCAATGAGGTTTGTCTCAGTGATACCACTTCTTCATCCTCTCAAAGCAACAAATAATGGCATCGATTATAAATGTGACCAAAAATACGAGTGAATATACTGAAGAGTAAACTGTATAGAGTAAAATAAAGAGTAAACTATCCTTACAAAAACATTTAAATTGTTTCTTATATTAAGTAAACTGCCCAAATGTGCACATTAGATTTTTTTCCAGGATTTCGTTAGCTGAATTACCCTATCTTGCCAAAAGAGGGCAGTATTCGTCAGCATTCGAGTTCCGCTGGCGGACGGTAACATTTGCACGAAGGGGAAAAAAAAGGCCGAAACGAACGGGATAGATTTGCATGCACGGCTGGAGTGTCCACACTTTCTGCCAGAAAATAACTTTGTGGCTACAAGCAAACCCACCGAGCAAACAGATTCCTGAACAAATTGGAAAAGTGGCTTTCAAACTTGGTTTTGGGTACTGCTGGCAAAAGGCCACACCTTCTCAAAAAATGCATGTGTGTACTGACTGGCACTTCCCAGAGATGCTTAAATTGTGTTTGTCTCATCACTCCACACCTCCCGTCAGATTTGGAGAATGCAGACACCCACGTCCCGCCCCCCACGTTGCACGTACCGCTAACCGCCTGTGCTCCGTACTCAACCGTCCACCAGCTGAGCTGCGCAGTCACTGTGTCACTTCACGTTGTGGCCTGCGCAGTCTGGCTGCAGGCTCCTGATTGGCCGGAGGTCATTGGTTTCACTGACCGATACCCTCCCTCCGCACACAATGCTGAAGAGCGCCAACTTTCGTATAATGAGCTGGACGTCTGCAGTGACCGCACGTCACGCTCTTAACCTCCGGCCCAGCGCCCGAGTTCACGCGAGCTCGTCGCTCGGCCTGCGTGTGGCTGAGTAAATAAGACGTCACTGTGACGTCGTGGCAACGTCGTGTGTTTCCGGCGTCACCCTGGCAACCTCCCCCCCCCTCGCTCGACGATCGCTCTCTCTGCCTGGCGTATTGGTTTCACCACTGCCTTCCCCTCTCTCTTGTCGTTTATCACCCTCCCTCTCCCTCTCTCCAGCCTTTGTGGTGCCTGTGTGGGTTTGGTGGGGGGTGGGACAAAGCCGGTCTCTCTCTCTTCTCCAGCGCTCTCTCTCCCTCTCTCCTCTCTCCCCCGCGTCCTTTGTGTGTCTCTCTCCTCTGTGCATTCCAGTGCAGGATCCTGCCCATTCTCTGTCTCTCTTCTCCCCATCTGTCAGCTCCTGCCTCCTTTTCGGGGGTGGGGGTGGGGGGGGGGGGGGGGGGCAGGGGGCAGATGCTCCTCCACCCCCTTTGTCTGGAGGGGTGGGACAGATGTTCAACCTGGAACTGCGACACCTTTGCCCGCATCTGTCCAGCACTTCCCCCCTATTCATTGACTCATTCATTCATTCATTCATTTACATAAACTGCTTCAGCTTAACTCTTCTGAGCACCTGCATGGGAATGAGCCTTTGGCTGCGCGCCATCAAGGAAGGAACAGAACATTTAAAACTGACAAACGCAGCGAGAGATATCTGTCCCCAGGAACAGGCCTTCTTCCATCTTAACCACGGCAGTCACTGAAGTGCTGTGCTAATTGAGGCACAATTAAAAACTGTATGATTCATGCTATAACACAGACTGACGCGTAATTAGACATTATATAATTATTACATCCCCAGTGAATTAATGTGCATAAAGATAGAACGCATAGTTAGGCACAGAGAAAACTGACACAGATAGATAGGCCCGTGGTGGATTAATAGCCAAAACAGCACTGATCGTAAGAATGAAATACTGTGTCACATACAGTAATTTCTATTGCTTTGTGACGCTCTAAAAAAAGGCTTGTATTGATTATGAGAAATCTTTAATTACTTTTACTTCAATTACTTTTTACCAAATGATGGCACACACAAACACCAACGCACCACAAACCAGGGAAATGCATCCATCTGTCTAAATTTCTCATGTCTTGTGTTATTGTAACCTCCACCACCTTATGAATGACTTACAGCAAGGGCTCCACAGGGGGTACAGAGACACCCCCCCCCCTCCCCAGCCCCCCAGGTGTCTGAGAAGGACCCCCAGCTGGTCCTCAGCGTGCTTTAACAAAGTTAAAAAGGAAGGGGGGGCGGGGGTCAAATCAGAGGTATACGTCCACCTACGCCACCGTTGACTTCAGTGAGTCATGTAAAATGGTGGCATTTAGAATGTCAACGGCTGTCGCTAATGCGTGCGCCGTCGCTAGGGGTGGGGTCCCTACGACCTGTAAACCAGCGGGAAGTAGACTGCGGGGGACGGACCCGGCACCTTCCCCTGTAGCCCCCCTCCCCCCCCCCTGCTTTCGCTGGCCAGATTCGGTGTGGCTCACCTTCCTCCTGCCGCCCCCCTGCAGTGACCAGACAGATTCCTGCGCTGTTAATAGTCTCTGTCGTTCAGGTTCAGTGTGTCCTGCTATTAATGTTCTGTGTGCACGCTCAGAAATAAAGGTACATTATGTTCTTCTCAAATGTACACTGAGAGGTACAATAAAGTAATTTGGGTTGTAATAAGTACTTTTTACAAGTAAAAAGAAAAGTACAAATGGATTATAAAACCTATGGCTAGGTTTACAGTGTTATGTACTTATTGTGTATCACCCCAGTGACAAGCTTTGTTCCATGTTAGATGTTTTTTCATACCTTTTTTTTTAGATCTAACGGAACAGTGGTAAGGAACAGGGGGTTGTGGGAGGAGCAAATCTGATCTGAGTGTCCAAACACAGCTGCTGTCCCTCAGAGATAGTTACTGTACTTCCCTTAGGATAGCGCTACTCAACAGGGGCCACAGTGTCTGCAGGTATTCCCTCCAACCATGCAGTACACCGTCTGGCTTATACGGATTATTTTACTGTACCTCCTTGGTTCAGGAAGTAAGCTGATCAGTGAAATCAGGTGGTGCAGTGCATGGTTGACGCACATACCTGCAGACACTGTGGCCTGCAGGACCTGGACTGTGCACCAAGGCCTTAGGAAAATTCCAACAGTAATGCCTTCCGTAGCATCCCAAAAATGCAGTTTTGAGCATTCCATAGCTTATTATCTTAATACATGGACACGTTCTCTATTAGCAGACAATAAAACTTGTAAACTTGTGCTGGTTAAGTAACCTCTTAGCACTGACATATCCAGATTACTGACAAACCTTCACAACACCCAGATCTTTTTTTTTTTGGGGGGGGGGGGGGGTTGTCTTTCTAGTAATCAGGCGCATTAAGGAGGAGGTGTGCCTGAGAGGCATTGTCTTGGCGAGCCTGTGATTTAAATGGCACAGGAGCGGGGGGGGTAAAGCAATGGGCTGGGTGATGTCTGCCCCCGGGGAGAAAGCACCGGACCCATTTGCGTCCGAGTGCCGCGTTTCGGTGAGGAGAACACCGCTGGCAGCTGGTCCCGGGAGTCGGACCGGGCCGGCCAACCGACGCACGAGTTCACGCCGGTGACCGGCGGGCCCGAAAACCTTTTTCCGGGTTTCCCCCTGAGGTGCTTTTAACCCCCCAAAACCCTCTGGTGTGTTTCTAGAACAACATTTAAAACACATTGCACTGCAAAAATTCTGCTTGCTGAAAGAAAGTTAAGTTAAGGGGATCGACAAAGTGAACTGCAAGAGATGCTTCAGGTTGAGTCCTGTTAGTAGAACGAGGTGACATAAACGGAAATTAGCAAAAGGTAGATACTGTACAGACATAGGGGAATAATGTTTTCACGCAGAGAGCGGTCAATGTGTGTAAGAGCCTGCCAGGTCACGTGGTAGAGGCAGAAACTCTGGGGACTGATACTATCAGAGCAGTAATTTAGCCAGGAAAATGCCGCACATTGTTGGGCTGAATGGCCTGTTCTCGTCATTATGTTATTTTTTGTTATGTTACGTTATGTTACTTCTTCGCATAGAGAGGGGCTCTCAAACATAGCGTACACACACACACACACACCATGATCGACACGCTGTTTTTCAGAGCAAATACACAAGTGAGAGATACAACAAATAAGCAAACAAAAAGCCAGCGATTTCTGACAGCCGCTCCGCAGGGGAGGTCAGCGAAGTGTGGAACGCGTCGGGTGTTGGGTCTCCATCTCAAAGAAGGAGGTGTGGTGGCGCATGGGTCCCCAGAACAATACCGGACCCCCCCCCCCCCCAAAAAAAAAAAATATCTGTAGAGAGAGGGGTCCCTTCAGGAGAATCTGCTGATGTAAGGTGATACGGGGTTGGAGTGAATTATATTTCTGCTCAGTTTAAGAGGTGAACTGAAATTAATTTTTATGAACTCTGCAAATTCCCATAAGGTTCTATGGAGATTTTTTTTCTGCTCATGAACTGAATTTCAATTCACTTTCTGAACTGGCTGGGTCTGACACTGCAGTATATGTGCTTACCCAGGAGGTTCCTACTCACAACTATCGATTTGGACAGTGACCCAGTACTGTGTGTTCATAATGTTGTCATGGATGTAATATTTGTATTATATTGTATTCTAATTCATTTGTGTGCAGGAAAAAATTCTCTTTGAAGTTCTCTATTCTATAGTGCATACAGACAGGGTGATATTGGGGAATTTAAAATGAAAAGCACCCTCTGTCCATTTATATCTGCAAAAAAAAAAAAAACGCAAGGAGACCAACACTTATCTTTTATTCTGACCTGCACTGCACTGTTCTCAGGGTTTTGGTGAACTTAAACACGTCACCAATCAAACTACACGATGTACGCTCCTGGAGCCTTTAATTTGGAGTGATAAGGCTGTCCACTAAGGAATGACTGATATCATATGATGGAGAATTGCATGAGACAGGCTCCTTCAGGACTTCAGGACCAACCAGCAGACTGGGTTAAATCTTCAGATAGTTTTTGACCCGATTGTATAGTCACCCAAAGTCATCTCAGTGGGAAAAGCCCTTAATACCACAGCAAAGCAAGTAAATTCCCTTGTGTTCTGAGGAAGCTGATGGGTCACTTTGGACAGAGAAACAAGTATTAACAGTGTCCTGTTGACTTACATGGTCTTTGGAAGTTCCAGGAAGAATTATGACACACTATATGCCAAAGTGGGCCTGGAGTCATTTTCAGGTTTTAAAGTATATATTGAAGTTCTAGTAAGGGTGTATGTATAAAAAGTGCCACAATTTCTACACAAAATTCAAAAAAATGCTTTTTAATAGAAGCTGAGAATCTTCACTTTAACCAAGTGAGAATTGCTTGATTACAAATCTAAAATTGTGGAACATAGAGCCAAATCAAGGCAATGTATGCTTACAACATATGCTTACAACATACATTGCCTCCAAATTGGCCCACGTTGTGAAAGGCAATGTATGTTGTAAGCAGGGCTGCATGAGCGGGACAAGGGGATGGGTGTAGTGTGTGGCTTCCTTCATGGTCTGTCCCATACAGAGGGGCTTGGGGGGTGGGGAGGGAATTTGGGGAGTTCAGCTTGGGGAGCCCCTTGCCCCCCCCACCCCACCCCTTCTTTTGTTCTCCTGTTTTTGGGCATGTGTGGAGGAAATGGGGCCCCAGTCCACACTCCTGCTGGGAGTTCATTAATCCCTACAGATGCTCAGATGCCCAAATCTGTCAGGTGGGGCCGTGGTGCTCGTTGATGGGAGTCCGTCAGTGTTATTATAACACGAGTGAACTGTACACCAGTGTTGATTATCTTTTAGTGTGTTTCTGAGGTTACACACAAATGTAATTCTATTCTTAATCATATGTGTTATGCACTCTTTTTATTTCTTATATTTTTTTATTTATTATATATATTTTTATATTTATATTTTACCTTTATATTTATATTTTACCTTATTTAGCACACTATAAGTTACTTTAAGGTCACCGACAGTCTGTATTTCTAAAAAAAAAAAACTTTTTAAGCATTTTGTGTGGCTCCCCAAGAAATTCTGTATATTTTTTTCATTGTCTGTGTAAATGCAGCCAAACTAAAACATCACAAATGGTCCAGTTAGGCCTGAAAGGATAACAGACTAGCGCCCTGGCTACTGCTAAGCCCCGTTATTTTCAGCTCAGGGTTGTCGGCTGCTGTTACTGCGGTGACGGCTTCTTTTGTCGCTGTTATTGTTTTTACAATAACAATTTTTACAAATACAATTTTTGTTGAATTCATTTGTTGCTCATTTTCCAGGTTCAGTGGTACGGCTAACTCAGAAAAGCTCTGCGTTTATCCTGAAAGGCAACTATTTATTACAACACTAGCTTGCAGACTAATATTTAACCTTCCAGTTCAATATATAGAAAATAAATTCAAAACATTTTAATTCATAAAAAACATAGACCTGGAAGCCAGGATTGAACTAATGTGACTCTTTGCAGGATAAACACGTTTTTATTTTTATTTTCAATTTTATCCCATATTGCTGAAATATTTACAGACAGTTGTTCTGTAAATTGGTTTGAAATTAAAAGATAGGCCTTTGAGGATTGCACACACTACTCTGACTTCTGAACAAATATTGAGTGAGCATTTTGGTAACATCTTGCGAAGGGCTGGTACTTCTCCACCTCTGCGTCTGAATCATTTTGTCAGTAACTGGCCGTTAATCTTCACGCTGGATGCAAATACGTGATTTTATTGTTAGGTTCGGTGTGAGAGACGGCTGATTGTTTTAGCAAACTCCCTTTAATCTCGGAGCTTTGTTTTTGTCCCTGAGAATAACAGTTGTGACTTGCCTTTTGGCAAACCCCAGCAGATGCCTATCACTGCAAATCAGGAAGTTTATAGAGCTAAACCCTTGAGAAAATAGAGGACAACAACAGCCATATTCTCTCTCTCTTTCTCTCTCTTTATACACACACACACACACACACATAAACACACAACGCAGTCTTTGTCAAAATGACGAATGACTAAAAACTGTCTGGTTTTGTCGGTTGAGCCATGTGAAAGACGGACTGGTAAGACAAGTTAGACTGCAACGCGCGCAGTATACTGTAGAAAATTTGGCTAGCCTGCGCACGGGTAAACACGGTTGAAAGGTTGAAAGCTGTTTCTGGGACGAAGGAAACGTATGGTAACCTCCACTGTAAAAGACAGCCAGTATGCAAGTCCCTGGTGTCAGAAAATGCAGATCAGCCAATCTCCACACGTGGTGAAAAAAAACCCACTAGTTCGCACCAGCATTGAAAGAGCAAAGGGCTTTGGTTGAAAGGGTGTTAATTGTGCTACATTAACATTAAATTATGCACATTTACACAGGTGCCTTTTTAAATTGAGGCCTGAACAGAAAAAAAAGTTTAAATTTCTTTTAGGTCTTATGAAAGGGCACAAGTTGCACCCAAAAGTAATGAAAATTGAGCAGCTGGTCAAAGATTTAAATTTACGATCTTTTCTTGTCCAGCGCTAACTGAAGGGCAGTGACCTCACACTGTCGTTTGAAACTTGTCCTCTGTTCCCATGACAATGCCGCAGACACTGTCTGAAAAGATGCCATCGTACCACAAGAACCCCGATGCGATTTCTACGGCTTTTCACGAGTCAAAGGTGAACATTTACTCCATTATTTGCTGTAATCAAGATACCCTGATCAGAGATAGTTTATCACCGGGGATACTGTATATCCCGCTGTCCACACTGGTGTAGCTACAGAGTCATCATGCCAACAGTGCCCTCAGAGGACAGAGCTTTCCGGTCGCAGCAAGTCTGCCATCTTGGATTTATGGAGCATCTTTGCCTGTCCCTTGAATGTGTACTTAAAAAAATCTAAATTTGGTATTGCCATTTGGTCTGAAATGAGAAAGTAGCTAATGGCTGACTAATAATGACTTCCTCAGTTCCATTTTCTTCTGCAATGTAAGAAGCAGTTGGTTTCCTCTAAAAAAAATACCAGTTTTTCTTGATTCAAACCAAAAGTATTTTTAGAGACACAAATACATAGGGCTTTATCCTTGTGTACCTATGCCAAAAAAACACAAAACAAATAATCCATTAGTTTTGAATCTACTAGTTCACTACAATGAATGTACCTTTTAAGATGTTCTCTCTGATAAGCCAAGCATGCACAATGAACAGACCTTTCCAGTATAGTGGAAACCACAATGTGATGTAAAAAAAGAGAAGAGAATATAAATCTTTACGCAGGTGGCAAGATTCTTCTGTCCAAGATCGTCATTGTTATAGTTACTGAACAGCACGAGACATAATCGAATGGAACTCATTTTAACCCTTTAAGGTGTAAGATCACATATGTGATTAAAATGTTCTTAACTGACCATTGTAATGCTAACATAAAAATCACTACTGGTGATTGAAAGCAATGGAGTTCTAGAACACTGACTTGAAATGTTGAGAAAACATTTTAATGAACTTTGCTTCACGGGGTTAAAGGTAATATATGGGGGCTGTATGTGTGTGTGTTGCGGGGTGAGGCAGCTGGGAGGAGAGAGTGGATTATTGGGAGGACAGAAAGAAAGAGAGAGAGAGGGACCCTGCCTGACCCCTGGCTGACCACAGGAGAGGCCCAAACAGCTTGTCCCCCTGGCCTGACAGAGTGTGAGGCTACCAAGGTGGGGGGAAGGGTTGCCTTGACGATGGTGTATCAGTAAAGGGGGATTTTAGTGTGGAGAAAGGAGGCGGTGTGTGTGTGGGGGGGGGGGGGGGGTTGGTCGGTCAAGCTTCAGGGTGGTGATCTGGTTTGAACTCAAAAGAGCGGGAATTGCTCCCTCCAGCATCCCACACACACACACACACACACACACACACAGACACACAGGTTCCCACGGCGACAGCTGTTGATTGTGCTAATCACTGTGACGGAGCTAATGACAGGGCCATTGATGGCTGAAACCTCAGAGCCTGCAGATCAGATGTCTGATGGGACGGCCCGGAGCTTCGCACATTATCTGTGTGACTGCTACACAGACCAGAGATTTGAGCTATCCTCAGGTTTCATCCTGGTAGTTTTTCCAAGCATGATCCTCCGTGTCCGTAGTCCCAAAGGCTGGCATGGCAAACCCTGGACGCCAAACAAGGGAAAGGCGATTAGGCTGGGTGGCCTATAGCAAGTCCTCACTATATGACCTCACGTGCCGCCAAATACAGGAAGTGACATCATGTAAAACCCATTAATGTGGACTTTTCATTCATATTGAGGAGCCAGTAAGACCAGGGGGGGTGATACCCTGATGTGTGCTATGGTAAAATGCTAGTGAAACGCAACACAATACCAAATCAAAAATCACATATAAATAAAGGGGACGCATTAACGGCAGGGTAGGAAGCCGAAATCACAAACTCTGCTGTGTGGAAGGTTATCGAACATGTCAACACGCAAACGCTCCTGTGCGAGCCATCTGCACGTGCCGCCGTGTGCTCTCGTGCAGATGCGTGCGCGGACTTTAGCCGCTCGCTGTTCTTCGCCGATCCACGCATTGTCTCAGACAGCGCGTCTGCGGCTATCAGACGCCTGCTCTCTTTCAGAGATTAGGCGAGCCTCGCGCGGCTAAATGAGGCTCAGACTACCGGCTAAGCCTTGACTCGAGAGCAATATTATGGATAGCAGGTCCACCGTGTGTTTTTTTGCTTGTGCCCGGGACAAGATGATCTCAAAAAGCCCCCCCCCCCCCGCGCATGTAAAAGATGAAATACAGCAACAAACAGAGACATGCTATCATTCCCAACTTTAATGCTTTGAAATTGCCATTTTTGACAAATTATTCCAACAGATTATTTAAAGGCCCTTTTGCCCCCCCCCGCCCCCTTGACCTAGCACCCGGGACAGCTGACCCGTTGTTCCCCCCCCCCCATGTCGTATAACCGCGTGCAGTAATGTGGTCACAACGAAACCTGTTTTGTTATTACTCTGCAAACGTGATTAGTCTTAATCGGTGCACAGTGAATGAAACAAAGGAAGCAATGTGACATTTACCAGCAGCAGCTTATTATTATTTTTTCTGCTGAGTACATTTTAAACAAAAGCTTTGTGTACCAGTTTACAGAGGTTGACCGTGCCTTGTGGCAGCGTGAAAATGAAAGCAATTAATTTCACCGAAAACGAAAGCAGTCCAGGGAGAGCCGGGGTTTGCAAATGAATAACTCAGTCCTTTTATCCGCTGGACTTTGGACTCCATACTCATAACGACCAATTATTCTGTTAATGCTAGAAATGTCATCATGAATTATTCATGTGAGTAACGCAAAATTGACTTTAGTAAGTCACTTTGGCTAAAAGCATCTGCTAAATGGCTACAGTTTTAATTGTATGTGAAGTCCTGGTTCTGTCTTGCAAAAGGGAAATGTGACATACAGCCTGCTTTGTTTACATAAGTTTCATTGTTATTGGTCAACTAATCTGTAGCCTACTGTTTTACCTAAAACCACATTTATCTACCGTTCCTCAGTGTATAATTACAGGGTTTGGTCTAACATTTTTGTCAGAAATAAACCATGGCTAGAAAATGAACGTGCAGGGAAACGTGAAACAGACATTGTGGAGTTGGTGCCACGTGAGGACCGCGCCCTGGCCCTGGCCCTGGAGCGATTCAGATCGTCGCGCGCTCGCCGCTTACCGCTCACGTGTTAACGTGTCGTGACAACTGGCAGGGACTGCGCAGCTGTGACAGCTCGTCCCGCCGAAAGCTTCAGGAACTGCAGGCAGAGGCGGGTTCGTGTTCACAGCAACTGGATTAGGCCTAGTCTATAAATCACTGCGCATGTTGTATAGGTAACGCAGTGGAATACATTGTTACTTGTAACATTAAATGACATGACAAGTATGAAGTAGCGACCTGCAATCAGCCGTAAGCTATGTTTAAAATCAAAACATATTCAAATATTTTTTCTAAATGTAATCTATTTGTGTGCTCATGAATAGCCTGCGACAAACCCATGTAGTATGGCTACCTAGGCTATTTGTTAAAGTAATTCCCGCCGTACGACATACAGACAATTTATGGGGAAGTTATTAAATTAGTAATTTCACATTTAGAAAGACAAGAAATGCATTGCTTAGGGGGTTCTAATTAAAATGCACTTTCTACTACATCTTCCAATACGGTTTTAATGTAATGTGCATTGTCTTGACCTATAGGCTGCTGTATCATGGTGCAAGTAGCCTACGGGAGAAGTGATGTGAATCATTTTTGTTCCTAGGCAAAAACAAACAATGTCCTATTACTATTCAGCATGGTAGACTATTTTGCTACTTTGTTCTTGTTTCTTTATTCTTTTTTCATGCCTGAGGGATGTAGCCTACAATTCTAATGTGTATTAAATAACTAAATGCGATAATTTCCTTTTGATGGCGCGTGTAAACTATAATTCAATGTTCAACAACGAATCGGAGTTAGGAGTCGCCCTACGATGCGGATGGCGGCGACGTGGGATTCAGTGGAGGTAGAAGGTATTGAAGTTTGAAGAGCTGCAGCATTGTATTTATTGACTGTAGGCCTATTTTTTTTTTCATCGTCTCCAGCATTCTACAACTGAGAGTCATATAAGATAATAATGAAGGTTCCACCCAAAAGTGAGATAAGAATGCTGACGCACTTTCATGCGATGATAAATTCAACGTAACAACCCGTTTATGTCGCAGGCTTAAAATAGGCTACTGAATATTTATATTTAATCATTTTACAACAAAAAAAAGCCTACCAAATACCCCATGGAACCATTTAAATAGCGAATTCGTGTTCACGAGGAATTACAACACACCGATAGCCTATGCATATTTTTAAACTCAAATATAAGCCTTGTGCAGCTTAGAAATGTGTAATGTCCCGCCAACCCGTAACTTGGTGGATGGCCCTGGCTACTTTAAAATAACACTGAACGAAAATTGTAGCTATACATTAAGGAAACGTGACAGTGGCTAGTAACGGTGTAAAATCCAGTCTTGCCGTTTTAAAATTCACATCACACCACGCTAAAGGCTATCTTAAATTAACTCTACACAGTTCCATTCAGAATTTAAAATTCCCTCTTCTTTTTGAAAATGATCTAATCATCTGTTCGTGGGTGCTTTCTTCTTTAGGGGGTAGTGTTTTTGCCTATATAGGCTTTCCTCTTCAAGGTAAAGATTCTATTGTTACACGTGTGTTTCCATTAAAAAACTAATTTTTGGAAGCGAAATAATTGTTTCCGTTGGGGCTTTTAAGCTATAAATTGTTTCATACGTATTTTCACACGCTGCATTCTGTTACTCTCATGGCTACTGTTTGATTGGCTGTATTTGTGGTTTGGGCGTTACCCCGCGCTTGAAATGTTCCGCGGGAAAAAGAATGCTTGCGTAAAACAATCGCCTTTTTCTCCAGTCTCCTTCTCGATTGGCTGCCAGGCGGCGTTGTTCTTCCCAACGCGCTATTCCTATTGGTGAAGGTGGACCAGAACGTCAGCTGAAAGGAAACTCAGTTCTGATTGGACGATATGACGCCTTGAGGATTGTAAGCTCGCTTGTAATTGGATGTGTGGATTGGCGCTTGTAAGCTTTTTATTTTGAACATAAATAGAAGACGTCGCAAATGCGAATTTCAGTAGTGAGAGGAGGTGAGGGTGGATTATGAGGAGGCCGCTCTCTGACTGAAAAATAAGATGCTTCTCTGAGTTTTTTTTCTTTCATTTTTCCCCTTTCCCCATACTTTTAACCGGGGCTGCAAACTTGCTTACAATGCTCGATTCAATCATTTATTTTTAAAAGTAAATCGCTAGCTGTCTAGCAAATTGTGTAAAGTTCCTGATTGTATTTGTATCTAGACTTCATAATTAAATTTGATTAATATAAAGACAACTAGCTAATTTATTTTTGTAACATTATATTTTTTGATACTTGGCCATCAAGTTTGATCTTTGGTTTTCTCTATTTTTACATTTTGGTCGATTATTTAAACGCATCGTTTGCATTTGGCTTCAGAATGGAATTCGATCAGGTCTCCAGCGAGCTCAGTCCTGTTAACACTAAATTTGGGTATGCGAGGCCGGACGGGATCCCCGGCCTATCTTCGCTTTCGCTACCTGGAAAATGCTTGAGCAACTCGCCTTGTCTCAGGAAACTCTTTTCGCCCGAGCCTGCGGCCGTGCTCTCCCCTGTGACCAATCTGGCTCTCAACATGACCAACCTCGCTGTTCTTGGAAGGTAGGAAAATAAAACTAGTCTGACGGGCCTCTGCTAACTAGATAATGCTACATTAGCTATTCTCCACCCGTGTGGTCTTGTGCATTAGCTTGCTAGCTAGCTAACTTTAGCAAGAATGGAGCTTTATTTAATTTTGATGGAATCGCACTGTTTCTTTCAGATAATGTTAACTTGGCTAAGTAAGCTTCTTTTTTTAAATATGGCCATTTGACAAAGTAGTTAAATGATAAGGACTTGCTAGCTGTGTCTTTTCTTTCTAGCTAGTTAGCTTTGAGGCTAGTTGGCTTAGCTAAGCAATATTGCACTCTCGCTGGGTTATAAACTTGATTACAGAGAAAGCCATGGAACGTTTAAGGGTATGCTTTGTAGTAGCTGTAGATGCTTGTATAGTGTCATAACTCCAGCTATGTGTAATGTTTTTGTCTGTTTTCAATGCTGGAAAGAGGAGCAGTCAATCTTTCTCATTGTGTTCTTGAATTCAGTGTTAGTGTGCGGGGATGTTCCTGCTCGTGTCTAATCACTGATCGACTTCCCATTACAGCCAGTGCGATACCCCGAAAAGGAAAAGCCCTGCACCCCTTCTGAAAATACCATCTTTTGCTTCGGACACCTCCTCGGACGCCGGTAAGTCGAGCTAATTCTTCACATGCCCCAAAATGTAAAACCTTTGGCAGAAATTACGTGTGTGTGAATTAATAAATGAAACGGTTACATTTATATAGCACTTTTCCAGACGCTCAAAGTGTTTTACAGTGGAAAATCACCTCGACCACCACCAATGGTGTGTGTGTGTGTACTAACTTAACGCATTTTATTTTATGTAATTACGTGTGTGTCTATACATGCATGCATGCACATTCATATTTGTAGGCACACACACACTATGCAAGTAAACATTTAATGTTTTTGATTTTATCTTCTCTCATTGCATGTCATTAGTAGGTATAGATTTCCTGATTCTGTGGCATGTCCTCTTACATCTGCTTATGATAAAGGGCAACTCTAAGCTCCCTTCCGTATCAAGGAAGCCTTGGCAAGATTAAATTCATATATAATGCAAATTAGTTTTCAGCGGGGCCCAGTGCTTTGCAAAGCCATCGGCATTCAGTCTAGACAAGTCCGTTCCCTTTGTAAAAATGCCCCCTCTTTCAGTTAAGATGCACGCCCTTTGAAAAAAGGTTTGCTTCCTCTTTTTTTTTTTTTTTTAAGTCTTCTAATGTGTTGTAATGCTGTGGAAGGGAGTTGCCCCTAGCCCAGAATGCTGGAATTTTAGGAAATTGTTCTTAATTGAAGGGGGGAAATGCAATGTAAAACAGGTGTTTGTCTGAATGTAGTTATTACACTTGAGTGGCTGTTCTGTGAGCAGATCATGTGACTCTGGCATCCCTTGCTACATGTTTGTGTTGATTTTATTATCTTTTAAGAATGTTTATGTATTGTTTTTCGTAGGTGTGGGAATGGACTCTCCCAGTCCAGTGGACCCTCTGGACATGGAGGAGACGTAAGTGGCGGCTTCCTCGTTGGCTTGTACAGGTCTCGCTAATTGCTAACCCCCCCCCTTTCTGTTTTGTGGTGCTTGATTGTCTCCTGGTCCCCAGCCATGTTGGCTTGGCTTTGGGATTATTATAATTGGTTTTGTGGGGCCTGGATGAGGGGCGAACGTGCTGCTGAATGTGATTAAACTGATTAGCACGTCTTGGATGGCTGTGTGGGCACAAGGGGACGTGGAAAAGGTTCCTAAATTATTTCCATAGTACCCGGTCCAAATTAATGGAGGAAGAGTGCCTGGGTGAAATGTAATGGCCCAGTGGACTGCTTAAAAGTGCTGTTCGAGGGTGTGAACAGCACATATTTATTCTTTTTCTGATTGTGATTGAAGGACGCTAGGCTCTACTCTGCAGGCTGTTGTTCTTATGCGGCTTCCAGTACTGATGTATTGCCACTAGATGGCGATGGGTCCGGTGCAGGATTTGCAAGGGTTTGGAAGTGCTAAGACCAGTATAATTTCCATTTCCCTTAAGTCAGGAAATCATTAAAAAACAATAATAATCCACGTCAGCCCTCTTGCTGGAATTTCACTTGTTGGATTGAGCAGGAAAATCCACCCTTGTCTTGTAATAGAGGCAGTTGAGTCAGGAAAACTCTCTTGCTTGATGCAGTTTTAAGGGTCTTTATTTCTGCAGAACGAGCTGCCTGTCGACAGTCAACACTACTGAAAAAGCATTATTCACAGCAATCCTTTATACCTTCTAAGAGAGCTGCGTGCGTGTGTGTGTGTTCACGCGTTAGTACGTTAGTACCAAGGACAACCGCCTCATTAGACAGAAAATTAAAGCTTCGTAGTCTTTTTTTCGCTTTTTGTTCAAAGCCTGTAGGAGTCGAGTTTAGGCCCTGGCCTGTGTTACATTGGCACCTGGTTCACAGCCAGCCCTAATCACATGGAAAATAACAAAGTTGAATAGTTCATGTGTATACTTTTCTATAACCTGTGAACAATGGCAATAATATGGATTAAAAACTTGTTGACCCCTGAGCTTGTGTGGATGTGGCTGTTGGCAGTTTTGACTGCAGCTCTGAAACTCAGGCGGCTTTGGTGCCTCGTCATTTTTAACTTTCGGTTCGGTGTGTTCCCCGGGACAGAGAAAAGGGGGGTACCTGCTCTTTGTTTTTTTTTCCCCAGTGTGTTTCACAGTTGGGGAGGGGGGGGGGGGCGGGGGCGGGCCCTCCGGGAAGGCTGACGCGTCTGTTTTTTAAATGTCAGACCGCAGCCCGGGTTCGAGCGGCTGCGCTGCTGCTCTCGCGCAGGAAGCAGGAAGCGTTCCACGATGCGGTCGCGTCCAGGAAGGACGTCGCCACGGCGCTGCGCGTCACGCCGTGTGCAGGGTTGAGAAACGGCGCTGGGCTCTGGTAACACTTTACAAAACCGCCCCGGTCGAAGGTGACGCACCCTGCTGTCACTGGCTGCTGAGGGGCGCAGGTGTTTTTTTTTTAGGATTTCCTGAACGCGCGTTCAGCGGGATTTGTGTGTTCAGCTCCCGCCTCGGCTTCTCTCCCGCGTCTCGCACGCCCGTGACGAATTTCTCCCTCTCCTGCGACGGCGCGTCTCCTCACACCCTGCCCTCTGCGGCGCTCGTGTCTCTGATCGGTGCGGGGGGGGAAAACCGGACGCCGCTCGGTGTGAAACGGACGCGTCCCACGTACCTAAGAGCGCTTTTTGACGCTTGCTCTGATCTCTAAGTCAAAGTGGAAAGTTGGTGTGTGTGTTTTAAGGTACGAGTCTGCCCTCTAATTCTGGAATGAATCCTGGGTGGGGTTTTTTGAAGAAGAAGAAGAGCTGCCTTTTATGTGGCAAGCACCCACACCATCTGCCAGAGGAGTGAATTACCTGGGGGGGGGGCCCCTTTGTCTGTGGATGTTAATTAAGTCTTGCTCCTGACGCGTGGTTTAGGGGCCCCTCTATACTTCCGCTGTACAGCTGTTCCAACACCCCCCCCCCCCCCAAAGAAGGGGTTCCACAGGATTCTTCTTCATCCATCTTTATAGACATGAAAAGCTCACCCCTCAGTTTTGGCACACTTTTGTGCCCCCCCCCCTGCCATTTCAGCCTCCTGAATGGAAGAATGGGGCCTCTGTATGGGGCTCTTTTGAATGGAGAGGGGGCCCTTGCAGATTGCTTGCTTGGGCACGTCTGACCAGACCGGCTGTCTTTGTGTTGGACACACTCCGTACCCCTGCCCCCCCTCCCCCCGCTTCCCCCATCTTACCCCCAACAAAAGCCCCCCAGCAAGAACTGGTTTTGTGGTGGCTGAAATCGGGCATATGGAGGATTTGCCCCCCACCCCTACCCCCAAACCCCCCTCTGCAGCCCATAGCCTCTCTGGCTGTTTAGCATACAGGTGGGCATCAGTCATTAACCCCCCCCCAAACCCCCTAACCATGAATACTTTTTCCTAGAAACCCCCCCCCCCCCCCCCCCCTCACATTTTTCAGAATGTAAGCCTTTTGTCTGGACCGCTCTTACTCTCCATATGTGGGTCAGGCGTGTAATTGAGGACTTTGGAGTGGGGGGTTGTATGTTGTATGTTTTAGTTGTATGTTTGGGGTAGCAGAAACGGACACCCCCCCCCCCCCCCGAATGTGCAGCTGACCTCCTCTCCTCTGTGTTCTTTGCTGCTGTAGGTTCGAGAGGGCCATCCAGGAGGCTGGAAAAGTGATCAAGGAGTGAGTATCAGCCCCCCCCCCCCCCCAAACCCCCACCCCCCACCCAATCATCGCTTGACTGCTTAGAAGTGAACGCCTAAATCACAGAGGCCCAAAAAAAGGGGGTTGTCTTGGGACATGAGCTATCCCAGAGTGCGCTCTCTCTCTCTCTCGCCTTCTTTTTATGAATGAAATGAAGCCCTGAGCAAAATTCCTCACCCCGTCCTATGATTGGCTGGGCACTGTTCCAATGGGTGTGGGATTACAGGCTGTTTGTGTTGGTCGGACCCTGTGGGGGAGTTGTGTTTCAGTTAGGGGGAGGGTGTCTATTGTGGATGCGCATTCTCCTCTGTCTGTGTAGTATAGCTATACCCTCAGGACCGGAAGCGCCCCCCCCCCCCAGTGACTGATCCCTGATGTCTCGTACTGTAATTACTGACTGTAATTACTGACTGCCATTGTGTTCTTTTCCTTCCTCTCTTACCCAAGCAACAAGATGCCAATCCGAAGAATTAACTCGCTCCCAGTAGGTTTATGCTGCGTGTGTGCCTGCGTGTGTGTGTGTGTGTGCGTGTGCGTGTGTGTGTTTTTACATATTTTATGTTTTTAAATTTAAAGCTTTATGATTATGCAATTTAATTGTTAAAAAAAAGGCATTTTCAATGGTGGTATATTAGCCATAGTATGAAATTTGGTTGAAACTGCAGTGTGTTCAGATTAAATGTGAAGAGGGTTTTAAAGATAAGTGTGAAGCTGCTCTGTCCATTTCAGGGCTGTTTGTAGCTGATCATTAGATCAGCTTCCTTCTCCTTTGTTTTAAACCAGATGCCAAAAAAAGAACAGGAGGTTCTGTTTGGGGAAGCGAGTTTCCTGTTGTGTGTTGTCACTTCCTGTGGAGTTTTGTTTTGTTTTGATGGGCTGTGTTGGTCCTGCCTGTCCCGTGTGGCTCACCCCCCCCCTCCCCCCTTGTCTGTTTTTCAGCTGCAGCTTTTGGGGTCCAGCCCTGCGCTGAAGGGGAAGGAGCCGGAGTCCCATCGTTTCGGCATCTTCGGTCGCCCCGGCGACCTGCCCGCCGGGAGCCGTGGCAACAAGGAGAACGTAAGGAACCGGCGGTCCCCCCCACCCCACCCCACCCCCAGCACCGTCCCGCCACCTGTGTGGTCCCTAACCCTAACCCCCCTCCCTGCTCTCTTTCTCCAGGAGGGGTTTGAGTTTAAGAAGCCCGCCAGGCCCGTGTCCCGCTGCCGCCTGCAGTCCTTCCACAGCGGGACGGGCAAGGAGCCGTTCGCCCAGCGCCCCAACTCCGCCCCCGCCCTCATGGTACGCCCCCTCGCCCCGAACGCGCGTGTGTGAAGTGCCCTCCAGTGGAGCTCCCTTTGAGCTGCTCTGCAGGAGTTCAGCCCGGTCATTTGGGCCACTCAGGAAAATATTACCCAGAATCCAAAGCAGCAATAGCAGCAGCCAATCAGCCGTTTATATGCAGGTTTAATTCAGGGCTGGGGCTTGGGTGGTGCGAGCTGAACTCGACTGACTGGGTTTCCCTGCTTCACTGTGTAGATGTCCCCGCCCCCGACCGAGAGGCTCTGTTCATTGGACGACGGCAGTCCCATCGCCCTGCGCCGCTCCTCCCTCACCTGCTCCCTCGATGACGACGACGACGGCTTCCTGGACGTCCTAGACGATGATGTGGAGGTGAGTCCCCAAATAACAGAGCGGATGGCTGTCCATCTCTTTCGCTGTCTCTCTTCATGTCTCTGTGCGCGTGTGTGTGTGCGCCCCAAAACGCTGATCCCTGTCTCTGTGTGCACGCGCGTGTGTGTGGGTGTGTGTGTGTGTGTGCGCCCCAAAACGCTGATCCCTGTCTCCCTGCTTGTTGTATAAAGTGTCTCTTGCCTAAACGCTGATCCCTGTCTCCCTGCTGGTTGCAGAGTGACTCTGGGATGCCGATGGGACTGTCCAGCCTGCTGACCGCTCCGCTGGTCGGGGAGAGGGCGTCCGATCAGCCCGGCTCGGTAGGTTTGGGCGCCGCGGGGGAACGCGTTCGCACGGGACCGCGCGCGTTCCCGCAGAGCCGTCTGACTCCTCCCCCTCCTCTCCCTCGCAGCCCGTGATTCGCTGTCGGCCGCGCGGGCTCTTCCGCTCCCCCTCCCTCCCGTCGCCCCCCGGCCGCGCCCCCCTGAAGCGCCCCGACCGGCCGCAGGACGAGAACACGCCGGTGCGCGTGAAGAGACGCCGCAGCGTGGCCGGGTCACAGGTCTGCCCCCCGGAGGAGGAGGTGCCCTCGGTCAGTACCCCCCCGTTACCCCTCTGTTCCATACGCCCCGCACCCCTTCCATACCCCCCTGTACCCCTCCCATACCCCCGTACCTCTCCCATTCCCCCGCTTATATGTCTTGATAAGTGCTTCATTTTAAAGCGCTAAATTCAGAAGTTGGTGCTGGCGGCCATATGGGTTTTCTGTGTAAATGTGGCGTTGGTGAGAGTGAACATTGTGACTAGATTTTAAATGGATCTAATGTAGCCGTAAATTGAGCTCAGAGCGCCTGTCACGAAGCAAGCGGGGTATGTGACTGACTCTCTAAATCCCTGCGCCCCTTCCTTCCCCCTCCCCCCCCCCCTCCCCCCGCAGGCCGCCCGGCTGGCCCAGAGGTCCAAATCCTTCTGCCACACGGAGATCGAGAAGCTCCTGGACAACGACGTCAAGGAGCTGATTGGAGATTTCACGAAGGTGAGTCGCCCCGGGCTGTCGGTGTTTGGTCCAGCGGTCCTACGTCATTGGCCAGTTTGCTGATTGACTGTTGAACTGAAGTGAACACCAGCGGTGCTCCTGTATTACTGTCGAATGTTCTGGGTCTGACTCCGCCCCCCTGCTTTGCTTTGACCTGCAGCCCTTCGCCTTGCCCACCGTCGAGGGGAAGCACCAGGATCTGAAGTACATCACGCCAGAAATGGTGAGCTCCCCTGAGGTCCAGTGTGCCTCTCCTAAGACGGTGGCTTCTGCTCTCTGGTTTAAAACGCGGGCCTCCGGCCTGCCAGTCACCCCGTACATCCCATAATTTCTGATTCCTAAATCTGTTTATAAACGGGCATTTACTGCTCAGGTTTTCCTTGAGAGAGATTTTGTGGGAGTAGGCTGTGAGTAGCTTGGGTGTGCTGTTACCTTGGTAACCCTGTTAACGTGGACTACCCCCCCCCCCCCCCAGATGGTGGCAGCACTGAATGGACAGTTCAGCCGCCTGGTGGAGCGGATCCTTGTCATCGACTGTCGCTACCCCTATGAGTTTGAGGGGGGACACATCAAGGTGAGTTTCCCCACTGCCTGCTGTGTGAGTCTGGTGGATGTCCTCAAACTAGAACGTTAAGGAATTGAAGCGAGTCCTTCAACTGAACATTCTAAATGCTGATGTCACAATTGCTACTGGTGACTGAAAGCACTGGAGTTCTAGAACACTGACACTGATTTTGAAGGAAACAAAAAAACATTCCAGACAACCTACTCTTCAGAGGGTCAGGTGATGATGATGATGATGGTGATGATAATCGTGTGGCCTCCTCCCAACCCTTCCCGTGTTTCCCCAGGGAGCTCTGAACCTGCACCAGGAGGAGCAGGTGGAGGAGGTGCTGCTGAAGACCCCCGTGCTGCCCTCCTGCCCGGAGAAGCGGGTGCTCCTGGTGTTCCACTGCGAGTTCTCCTCGGAGCGCGGGCCCCGGATGTGCCGCTTCGTCAGGGAGCGCGACCGCATGCTGAACGAGTACCCCAACCTGCACTACCCCGAGCTCTACGTCCTCAAGGGCGGATACAAGGAGTTCTTCCCCCATTTCCAGGTGCGTTCCCCCCCCCCCCCCCATTCCCCACCCTCTGAATGAGCCGGATTAATGCCTGAGAATGAGGTACAGCAGAGAGGTCACGGGAGAGAATTTAAACCGCCATGCAGCCCTCTTTCTCAGTCTTGTGCAATTCTTAAGCCCTCCTCAAACCTGACTTAATACACTTCCCTCTTGATATATTTGTATGTTTTTAAAAACGTTCATAAGCGGCTATATCCACTTAACTGCTGCTCAGCTACAGGATTTAGGCTGATTCGGTCGCTGCAGATCACCCACCTCTGTACGTGGCGGGATCGGCGGTTCTGCCGTAGTCGGTCTGTGGGATTGGGTCGCAGGGGAGAGCCGCGGTCCTGTTGGCACCGGTGGTGACCAGCGATCCTGTACAGGAACCAGATGGTCAGCTCGCCGCTCTGCCCGCTGAGGTGTCTGTCCTAACGGCGAAGACAGTCGTCCATTTCGGTGGCGCTTGTGACTAACGGTGCGACGGGTGGCGACAGCTGCTGTCCTTTAGCACGCTGCCTCATGAATATTAATGAGCATAGCGCCGAAGGGGCTCTCGTTACCAACCGTAACCTGCCAGCAGGTGATTGGCCCAGAAGCATTGCGGCAGCTGGCCATCTGGGTGCCGTAGCTGGTCTGGAATTCTGCTGGTTCTCCTCCTGATGACTTAAAATATTTAAGACCCTGTTAGAAAGGAAATGCGTTTTTGTGGGGGTTTTAGCTTGCAATGCTGCAGAAACAGATGAACACTGGTGTCCGTAAAGTGTAATCTTCGCTCTGTCAGAAGACTGCGGCAGCTACCTAACCGACTAAAGGCATTGTGTCCACATCCCCTGGGGACTTGTGCATTTGAGCATTTTTGTGGCAAAATTGGATACTACCCTTTGCTCAGACTATCGCAGCTATGTGGACGTGCAAAGTTGTAAACAGCTAACCTGTATTGGCTTGGCTTGGTTTTGCTGACCTGACGAACGCACTGAACTGCCCACCATACCCCCCCCCGAGCGCCCCCTCCCCCCCCCCCCCCCGTATGCAGACTGAGTGTGAGCCCCAGTCCTACCGGCCCATGCACCACGAGGACTTTAAGGAGGACCTGCGCAGGTTTCGGCTCAAGAGCCGCACCTGGGCGGGGGAACGCAGCAAGAGGGACCTGTACAGCCGGCTCAAGAAGCTCTGAGGCCCCCCCCCCCCCCAATACCCTCGCCCTCCTCACCTCCACCACTCCGCCACTCACTTCTGCAGTCCTGTCTATTTTATTTTATTCGTTTTTGTTTTCTCCCAAGTTTTCGTCTGGCTTTTCATGTCCTTGTCGTGGCCCTGCGATGCCAGCGCTGGGTGGGGTGAGAAGAGGGGCATGCTGGGTAGCCGGGCGGGTGTTCCCTCGCTCTGACGCTGAGTCGCCGCTCTGCGCTCACCGCCAGGCCCCGCCCCCCCCCACGTGCTGGCGCCACGGCAACATCGCCTGGCGTAGTCCTCCGTGCCACCCCCCCCGGGGGGGTCGAAGCGACTTGAGCAGGCCCACAATCCTCTGCTCCTCCCTCTAAAGCACTTAATTCTCCTCGTGACGCGTGTCGCCTCCGGTGTCCGTGGGTTTCGGCTAGCGGTGTCGCGAGGCTTCACGAACCCTGAGGCGGGTGGAGCCGGTGTGACACGGCCGGCTTTGGAACTGCGGTTTGTTTTTGTGTGCAGAAGTCATGTGACTTGATTGCTTGGTTCAGGTCATGTGATCCCTTGTCGTCGCGGGGTTTCTCTCGCCCAGCCCTGGTTCTGTGGCGAAGGCTGGCCACCCCTGGTTCATCCCCCTGGTTGTCCCTGGCAACCCGTTGAATCTCAGAAAGGTTCCTCTGTAGGCTGTGGTGAAACGAGATGGATAAATGTGTTCAAATCTGCACATGGTCTCTGTAGAATCCAGTTTCCCCTTTTCAAGCGATAACTGATCTGGTGATGGCCTGCTGCCTGAATGAGCTGTTTTTATGTTAAGAACATCTAAAGGGGAAGTGGTTTTTTTTTGTTTTTTTGTGGGTGGGATTGGGGCAAATGTCAAATCCTGTTTGTTTTAATTTTGCACTGATTTTTTTTTTTTTTAAATATATTATTTTAAGTAAATGTCTTAACCACAACGTTCTACCGAGAACACTGTGGTTATGCTGTGAATTTCATAGCTTGTTGTGGTATTGCGGTGATGTTCCGGATGGGACTTTCTTGCGAGACGGCAGATTTAAGATTTTTATTGTTTTGTAATCTTCAATTATTTCTTAAATTTTTTTTTAGTTTTTTTTTTTAGACCAAGTGTAATATCTTTATAAACTGCCTTGAATCTCAAACTTTGAAACCTTGCACAGTGATCTGGCGAATCACAGCCTGTTCGACCACATCAGCCTCCTGCCATGCGCTCCGTGTGTTCTTCCCTCTTGCAAGAGAATCCCTTTCCCTGTAATGTACTGCCCTCCATTAAAGACAAAATGCAACAAAAAAATGGCTAACTGCTTGTTTTTCATTGGTCCCCATCCCCCCCCCCCCTCCCCTACCTAATTTAATATGGCCGTTCTGTGTCCGAGCACGTTTAAACACGTTTTAGGGGTTTTGATCCTGCTGCTGGTCAGCTAGACCCCCTAATTGGGGGACTCTTTCCAAATTGGCCCAGTGTGTGTGTAGATATGATCTGTTGGCCCCAGTTCTTTCAGTGTGTGTGTCCGTGTCTGTGTGTGTGCGCGCACCAGAGTTTTCATAACTGCCTTGTTTCAGCTTGGGACAAATAAACGTGGAAAGTTCAATCCTGGTGTGTTGTGCTTTTCTTTTTTCTTTCCCATTCCATTCAAATATTCCCGCCCAGAGCGGTTTGTCTGGGTTCCCCAGCACGTGTTTGGAAACAACTGCACATTCCTCTCATCTGCTGGGTCACGCACGGCCTCCCTCCCCCCAGCCCGGGGTGAGCGGGGGCACGTGGGGACGGCACGTGAGAGGTTTGCGCCGCACATTGCAGAACAACCCCCCCCTCCCCCCTCCCCCCTTCTCCTCTTGGCCTTCATCCAGAGAAAACTTTCAAATCTGGCCGCGCGTTTCCATTGGCCGCTGTGGCCTGCAGCGGATTCCTCTCCGCGGATCTGAAGCCCGGCTTCCTCCTCCAGACGAGCGCCTTTCCGTGGGCGTGATTTTAATTGCCTGGTTTTTCTTCGACTTTAATGAACTGCTGGCTTTTTACGGAACTTTTATATTTGTTTATTTTAGCTGTTTGCAGGCTTATTAGCGATGAGGGGGAAAAAAAATACGAATCGAGTTGCCAAACATCCTCTGGCTTAATGAAAGCGGTCTGATTTCAATCCAAAAGGACGATCTTTTCCTTTACAATCATGCAGGCTGTGGTTACTTGCAGAATGACTGCTTTGAGTTTGGGCTGGTGAGTTTGGGCTGGTGAAAATCTTATTTAACTGAATTCCATGTTTAAGGTCATGTGCTTGAGTGTCTGACTGTCCTGGAACAAAGACCAGAAATGTCCTTGTTGCCTACACTTCATGTATCAAATCACATGGGTTTTCAGTTTACAGAGAAAACGAGCAACATCAAATTAGCCTGGAGGAAGTGTTTATTTGGGCATTGTTTGTTTTTCTGCTATTTGTGTTTTAATGGCCATCACAGATGGCCAAATATCATCTTACTCAGTTTCAGTTCGGAACAGTGTGTTTAAATGTCACTTTTGGTGACGAAGGAGAGTAAAATCTTTTTTTTTAAATTTTAATCATTTTTAATGTTCATTAAACAAGCGATTTCAACGAGGAACTCTGACGCAGTGATGACCTGGGAATTTGGTGTGGGAAGGGAATGTGCGTGTGGCCGGTCTGATGTAGGCGATGATGAGGTGGCCAGACGTGGGGAGAGAGATTTTGACACCTGGTTTAACAACCTGCTATATCGGTGCCTTTTAATGACCACAGTAAGTGAGGACCTCCTACGGCGCAGTGTCCCCATCCCTCTGCTGGAACACTGGACCAGCCCTGATGAGAACCTGAATATACTAATGTCTATGAACATCTTATGAACATCATCCTTCATGTCAAGCTGAAGCTACTTATGTGATGACCTAAGTTGGAGTCCTTTTGTACTATAACTAAAAACGTCTTTTATTGCACCCGATTATTAATTTTCGTTAAATAGAAAAAACGAAATCTGTTTAAATTTTGCGTTACAGAATCCTGCCGTAATGACGTCTCGAGTCTCGCTGCAGTTTGCAGTTTTAAGACGGCGTGGTTTAGTCCACAGGGTCCTCTGTGGGTCTGACTTTTCCCCAGGGATCATTCGGTCTGCACGGTTAGCGTGGCGCAAACCAGGGTTCCCATGGAAACGCTTTCGTTTGGCGTCCCGGTGCGGGCATGCCCGGTGCTGTGGTGCTCTGTGGCGCGGACGCCGGCCCGTTGCCCCCGGAGACCAGAGCTCCGCCGTGCGCTGGCTCCCTGGTCGATGCCTCGTTAGCGAGACCAGGCGTCGTTTCTCACCCCCCCCCCCCCCCCCCCCCCCCCAAGCGTGGCCCTGGGACACCACAGGGGCCCCCCTGTGAAGCAGGGTTGTGTCTTTTTAGGAGGGGGAGGGGGGCAACAACCAGCCAAGTAGGGGCACTGGGGGAAAAAAAAAAAAATTCCAATATCGGCCATTTTCATTGGCTCAGAGCGCTGTCAATCAGAACCAATCTGGTGTCGGGGTGGGGGGGGGGAACACCACAGGGGTGGCTAATCACACTTATTGGGGAGGCAGTGCCCCCCAGGGACACGCCAATGTTTTGAGGAGCTTGTGTTCCAGCTGGCCAGGGGAGCAGATCTATTTCAAGGTGCACACTGTGGTTTGGACTGCCTATCCAAGGGAGACCATGTGTTTTAGGACAATGAGATAATGAGGTGTTTGTGGAGATGATGATGCTTGAAGATTAAATTACTGGTTTTTGTCAAGAAATTGAACCAGATGACCTGCCATTATTGTTTTCGCTGGTGCCAAAGTTTCAAAGTAAATGAATTACATTTCTTTTGCAGTTCATATAATTGCAGTCATCTGCCTTTTTTTGAATTTGCATTCGCATGAGGCTTGGAGACGGCGATTAAGATGTGTCTGGTTTGATCATGGTTATACACTAATTGATTTCTTGCCTGTCAACCTCAATGGAGCATAATCGCTATTTGTGTAGTGTAGTTCTTTAAACCCCACTTCAAAAATAATAAGTTCATCCATGCATGTGCGCAGCATATTTCATTTTGACTTGCCGCCCGCAAGTAATTAAAATGACAAATAGAAATTAAAACGTCTTGTTGAAATAAATTCTGGAAGATATACTGGGCGAAAGCCCAGTGTATCACGAGTTTGGGGCAGGTTTTTGAGCTAGGGCTGTTAATCTTTCTGTAGTCTCTCTATTTCAGCTGTTCTTACGTCATCATAAGGACGTTCTTCTTCCTTCTCAATGGGACCTAAGGGAACCGTGTTTATGGGTGGGGCACCTCCCCCAGTAGCCAAGGGCGACCGTAAACTGGGCACTCAACAAACCCCCTCCCTCTCTCTTTGATAGCTGGGGGGTCAGGAGTGGGGAGGCGGTCCACAGCTGTGTGTTGGCTCAACAGAGGACGTACGGTGATCAAAGTGCACTCCGAATTAATTTAACAACAAACTTTAAAAAGAGAAAAAACCAGAGACTTTTCCCCCATCGATCTCTCCAGGTTATGAACATATGGGAAATAAACATATTCAAGCATTCTGTAAATCATTTAGCAAATAACTTGCATTAATTAGCTGATGAAATGAGGTGCGGTGGGAGAGAGAGCGCCTCCTGAAGGCGAACAGGACGCAGTGCGGCTGTAGTTTCCTGCGGTGTGGGAAACGCAGCCTTCCTGTTTGCTGTGAGTGGTGTGGGGCGAAGTGAAACTGCTGTTTCTGCTGTAGCTCTGTGTGGAACGCAGCCAGGATGCCAGGGGTGTTGCTTCTGCTTGTTGCCATGGCGAGGCTTTGAGGGGTTTTTTTCTCGAGTTAATTCCCCCTAAGGCTTACCCCCACCCTCTCTCTCTATCTCTCCCTCCCTCTGTCTCTCCCTCTCTCTCTCTCTCTCCCTCCCTCTGTCTCTCCCTCTCTCTCTCTCTCTCTCTCTCTCTCCCTCTGTCTCTCCCACTCTTTCTATCTCTCCCTCCCTCTGTCTCTCCCACTCTCTCTATCTCTCTGTCTGTCTCTCTTCTCTTTCTCCCTCCCTCTGTCTCTCCCTCTCTCTCTATCTGTCTCTCTTCTCTCTCTCCCTCCCTCTGTCTCTCCCTCCCTCTCTCTCTCTCTGTCTGTCTCTCTTCTCTCTCCCACAGTCTCTTTCTCTCTCTCTCTCTGCCCCCCCCCCCCCCCCACCGCATCACAGTAATATCGGTCATATGGTCTCTCCTCTTATCAAACTAACATTTTTATTTCTCTTCCACAAGGAACATTTTTTTTGTAACTCTTCATTATACATACAGCATATCTCCCTTTCTCTCCTCTCTCACCAATTCTTTCTTTCTCTCTCCCTCCCTCCCTCTTTCATTCATTTCCTCTTCCTCTTTCGTTTCTCCCCCTTTTCTTTATCTCTGCTTTCTCTCTATTCACCTCTTTTCTCGATCCTTCCCCCTCTCATTTTTCACCCTATGGCTATTTCGTCCTTTCTTCTCCACATTACCTTAACTTTGCTAAAAGAAAAAACCAAAAAAAAAAAAAAAAAAAAAAACACAAGGCCTTTTCAGGCCATTATGTATGCTGGTGCAAGACGGTGTGCTAAATATCACTCGTTATCTTGTAAGGATTTTCTCAGTGAGCTCAAAATGTCTCTTCCCCCATTGCGCCATCATTCTGCAGCTGAGGCCATGTGTCACACTGTGCTTCTTCCTCCGATTTCAAACCCAAGCCTTGAACACTCATTGGTTTTTCAGAGAGCAGGGGCCAGCAGTCGCTGTGAGGTCACTTCCTGTTTGTCCTTGTCTCAGTCTCCGAGCCCTTATTCAAAGGAAGAGCGATGATTCATATTTGAGGAATGTTTAACTCCGCAAATATATATTTTAGTGTAGAATATAAAAGCCACATTACATCAACATCAAGCATACTAAGAAATTAGACAAAAGGCTGCAGCATGCATCCCTTGTTCCTCTTTATAAGAAAAGGCAAAGCTGGCTTAGCTGGACAGTGACAGTTGACGTGTGCTTGTCAGTTACTGCTGACAAGCAGGGAGGCTGTATTTTAAAGCACAGGCCTCTGCTCAGTTAGTGTTCAGCAGCTGAGAGAACAAGGACCCTGGGGCCCAGGCACCGCCTCAGCTTAAGTAACCATGACAGGCAGCTGTTCAGCACAGCTGTTCCTGTGTCCCGTCCCAGTGGGTGTCCCCCATCCCCCAACCCCCGGTCGGTCTCCAGTCCTCTGACATCATTCCCGCCATAGGCCTGCTGAGACTCACCATCGCAGATGTAGTATGTGTAGCTGTAGTATGCACAACTGTAGTATGTGTAGCTGCAGTATGCACCATTGTAGTATATGCAGCTGTAGTTAGCGCACCCCGCTCTAGCAGTTCCAGTAAGTGCGAATCTTGAGGTTCTGCCTGACGCAGTGAGACTCGGTTACATCACGCCTCTATGAGCGGTTTGACTGACAGACCGCTGTGCGCTTGTTACACTGGTGTCTGGGAAACGGCTGGAGGTTTGCAGCCCCGAGCACGGAGAAGAGCTCTTCAGAGGCCTATGGTTACCGAAACACATCGCACACGGCACATGACTTTTTAAAAATGTATAATGCATGTGTAAATAATATCTGTCTGGATCTAACCGGATGATTTTCTACTTTCTAGTGTAAGGCACTGTCAATAATGAGGGTCTCCGTCAGTGGTGACGCTACAGGCAAGAGACCAGGTTCACCTGTTCTAGCCAGACTGCAGTTCTGCGGACTCTTCCTGTTGTGTTGACTGTGCCAACACAATCGTAAACATCTTCTCTGGTAGAGTAACACTTTGAAAACAAAAGTAAGGCGTTGGTTCCGGACCAACTGAGCGGATACCGTTGTATCGGATTGACACACTGCGGGCCATACGCCACTGAAGAAGTGGGTACTATCACATGCGTGTCAGAAGTTAAAAACAGGATGTGGGAACCCCACCCAAAACGCTCTCATTCGTTGTAAAGTTCAAAACGTCGCAAAGCAGTTTTTATTTTGCATTCGCCCCACAACTGTTTAAAATTTAACATTAAAAAAGTAACCATATTCCTTTTAGAAAGTCAAAGATACCCAATGCCCCCGCAAGATCGCTAAAACCACAACAGAGCCGGGCAAATAGGGTGTCTGTTAAATTAATATTCTCCCCGAAAAAATATAGCTGTTGCTAAGTCTTAGAACTAACAAGGAATTCATAATCATAATATTCGTAATAAATAATTTATCTTGAATGCACATTTTGACTAATATGCTAGCAAAACTCAGTACGCCTGAAAATAACTTTCATGCTAACATTTTCGCTTACTGTGAGTTCGCATCTACTTTATCTTTGAGGCTGAATGTCTGAATAAAATATGCAAAGATACTGACTCCCTCTGGTGGCCATAGATATATAGCTTTGGCAGCTATCCACCACCTCACGAACGGCAGGTCAATGTTCAGACCAGGCGTGGAGCCAAGTTGTCTCAGTAGTCCGTCTGATAACCTTACAGTACTATGAGCCTGATCTGGTCGGCACTGTGATATGGCACAGTCCACGTAACCACAGGGATTTGCTTTGGCAGTAAACCAATGGCCAAATCTTTCGCCCTAAACAAATGTGGATGTCCGGATGAAGAAAACTTCTCACTTCATCCAGACAACCTGGTTATTTCACCAGGCCCATCTGGTCACACACTCCACGGGACTCCTATTTGAATCACGAATCCAGAGGATGCCAGCCACCGCCCAATTATTAATCGGTGGCTGTGGTCCCCCGCCCACCCACAAATCAATAGTCCTCTTTCACCCTCAGAACATTACTGAGCCTTTAAACCCTATATTATAGATAGGGGAGAGATTTAGCAGTCTAGCACCTGCCCCCCTTTCACTCATAAATAGAGTGAGGTCAAAATTCACCCTGGGGACAGTCATTCATAATTCTAAGGAACTCGTATATTTCCTGTTGTTACCATGACACTCGCGATCAGTGAACAAGCAAAGCAGTGGTGGCGACCGGCACAGCTGTCGATGTCTTGGCGATGTGTAGAACTGCAATTAAGAGGAATTTTCCCTCCTCTTTTACATTACAATCACCTGGCAGACGCTTATCCAGAGAGACAAACAGAAGTGGAGAACATCAGTGTTACACTCAGAAATACAAAAATGTGGCATCACCAAGAAGGCACAGAGGTCCGCTTTTAATCCCTAAATGTAATGTTAGCCTTGCGAACAACAACTTGTACTGAAACAAAAGAAGGCGCTGTGTTTTGATGAGTGGAATGTTTGTTTTGAGATTCATGAATTATTCCACAGAATTCAAAAGGCTGGAGAATAACTTCCATTTTGTTCATGTAGCACACAGGCTATAGCTTTAATAGCCCTTGTGTGCAGATCAGGTTTTATGATCACACTTAGAACTTTGCAGAACAGCCACTCTGGGATTCTTCGTATGATTGCGCAATGCACAAGAAATGTTCATGCATAATGAAACTGCAACATGCCATTGTATAATCAGCGACTTTCCAGAAGGCATAGGTGTTTTATGTAGTACAGTTGCTATTATTTAGAGTGGCAAATTCTTTCAGCAGAATAGATATTTATAAAGTCAGCAATTAAAATGAGTTTACATTGGAAGTATAGTTAATGTTAATGTGAGGGCAGAAAGCTTAACTAATGATTACCGGTGTTTTTGCACTTTTAAATCCATCAGGGGGATTAATGGGTTTTCTCTTTGAGGGTTTAATGGGTTTAATGAGTCTTTAGTGCACCATACAGAAATTTTCTTACGATTTCACAAAGAACTCTCCACGACCTGAGCAGAATCTAAAATTGGGCTCTTGAAAACTCATTTTTAAATGCTTTTTCCTGATGATTATGATTACAGAACCCTGCTGGAGAAGATCATTTTCTCATTACGCTCTGAGATCTTTGCGAGTATGCAATCTCACCCACAAAGCTTCTGAGGACACAAGGCAGGGCCCACTTTCAATACCGTGGAGACCAAGTCTATAGCCTATTTCACTTCCACGGGCACAAACACCTGGCTTAATTTTAATCAGTGGTACTCCAAATGGGTCGATCCAGGATTTCAAGGGCTAAGGGGGGGTCACTGCCATTAAGGCAACAAAGGGAGAGATGTTACTACACATTAGGCGGCAGTGTAGCACAGTCGGAAGGAACTGAGCTTGTAACCGACAGGTCATAGGTTTGATTCCTGAGCAAGGTACTTAACATGCAATGCTTCAGTATATATCCAGCTGTATAAATGGATTCAATGTAAAATTCTATGTAAAAGTTGTGTAAGTCTCTGGATAAGAGCATCTGCTAAATGCCTGTAATGTAGTTATGTTTACATTTCAGCATACAGCAGACCCTTGTATCCAGAGCAACTTGCAGGGATTACCGTTTTTTTTAACATACAGCACCTTTTCACAGGTGCATATTTTACTCAAGCAGTTCAGGTTAAGTACAGCACCCAGCCTGGGAATCAAATCTGCAACCTCTGAGTCTGGCACTAGGAGAGAGCAGTGCACAGTCGGCATTGGCTACAGTGAGGGCTCCGATCACAGTTTTCACAATTTATTTGGTCGGTTTCACAGACACAGATAAAGCTTAGCCGAGGACTAAATTTAGTTTTGTGCAGAGAATCCCAACTGAAAATGGACTTAGTCGAGGACTAGGCATAATCAGCATCTGTGAAACTGGCCCATTGTGTTCTTACATTAATCAGCGGCAAAGCTGTAAACGTAAACAGATGCACTTATTACGCACAGGAAGAAACCGAAAACAAACGGGGCGGACAGAACAGCACGAACTAATGATGTAGGGTATTGCTGCCCCCTTGAGTCTATTAAGTCTGTGTTTGACTTTCACGCATAGTAAAAAAAAAAAAAAAAAGCAGTCTTGTAATGAAAACTATTTTGTAGTTTTTGTAGGAATGTTGTAAGATTGCTCTTCGAGTGTAGGTACGACCAACTAGATATGATCAATAATCTTGTGCAAGCTGAGAAATGATAGGCAGCTCCTATGATTGGCTTGAAGTCCCTACTCGAATGGTCTAGTCCAATCACAGAACACATACGAATGACGTTCAGTTTATAGCACGGAAGTTGCTATTGCTTTGTAGGACTTGTAGTTTAATATTTGGCCATTCAAAGTGCTTATTCTCTGCAAATAACTCCATCTCCCAGAATTACTTTAACACTCTACTGACTGAAATTGTAAACTGACTTGAAAATGCAGAACCAAAATCGGTATCTAAGCTAAGGGAAAGGTGAGCATGTTGTTTAAGATAAATTTAGCAAACTAAATATTAAGAGAAAAGTAAGAAAAGAGGGCGTACATATGTTTCTAGTGTGCTACCTACGCTAGTTTACAATGAATGACAGTAACGAACCCACTGACAACCTAGCCAGTTAGCTAATATTTTGCTTTGGCAATACGCTCGGTTCCGTATTCAGTATTCAGTCAATATTGTAACATAGTCTATTTAGCTATGTTAGCTAGCTAACTATGCACATATACTTATGTCTGATCTATACCTGGCCATGTAATGTGTCACAAACAGTCAAATTTTTAAAAAAAAGTATGCCTAAAATTGGATGAAGCGAAAATGTTTTGCGTGATTGGCGGTCAACAGGGAACCGATACCCGACAGTATTTTTAAAAAATCTATTTTGATTAATGTGATATCACGTCGTCTTTCCCCTCACACCCAGCTATATGGACTTTCACTTAGGCACTTGCCGAGGTGTCATAAGGCAGTCAGTCCAGATCTGGACTGATCAGAAAAGTGTAAAAGGTCTGGACTCCAGATACCGATTGACTCGTGGTAAGAAGCGGAATTTTGAAATGGGCCCTTGAAATCATCAGTCTGGTAAACGTCTCCTTTATCAGCGAGAGGTGCAAGTAGAACCGCCTTGTTGATGAAAAAGACGGCTGATAATTGCCATAATTTGGTCGAGATGTGGAGATCACGCTGCATATCCCTGCAGCACCATCCCAGCTAACACAAAATGTTCTCGTATCTTTCGTATTTTATTTATTGGGTAGGGGCCGTGCACAATTAAAATACAATTGCACGAGAGTTAGCTTGCAGTCCCTGGGCAGGAAGTACAATCAAAAACAATACAAAAAAAAAAAAAACATTATGATACAATGCAATGTTAATGAATAACAATTTCACAAATATTTACAAGCAATTTTCCTGAAATGCTTTGTCAATGTTATAACATTACCGCTACATGGCAGCAACATTTTGAGAATGTTTTGTGTTAGCTGGGACGACTTTTTACACTTTTTCTGCTATCCATGCAATTGATGGCTGTGGTCAGACTAGCATATGGGGGGAGGAGTGGCAAAGCTGGGAGTGTGGGAACCAGGGCACAGAGACACAGGCTTTCATCGTGCTCTTTCCAGTCCCTGGGGGTCTGCACATCCAACCTTTAGCATCTAATGATTTTGTCAGTCAGTCCAGCCTACCTTATGTAGCCCCCTTTGACCCTTTAAGGTGTGAGATCACAAATATGTTGTTAGAATGTCCTTAACTGAGTATTCTAATGCTGATGTAACAATCACTACTGGTAATTGAAAGCACTTGAGCTCTAGAACACTGGCTTAGATTTTTTGAAAAAAAAAAAAAAAAAACATTCCAAAAAGCCTGCTCTTCAAAGGGCTAAATCAACTGTTCTGCTCTTCGGACTCCAAAAAAAAAAAGACTTCTGGACAGATGCAGGGCACACTCAAGCGTTCCTCTACTCCCTGCAGTACTGCTTCACCACGTCAATTCTAAACAAACTGGAATTTTGTCACTAGTACGAGCAACTGGGAGAGGTTCTCTCATAGGAATGAAGCGTGCGCTAAGGCGACCGGTTACCTGCAGGCACGCTCCTGCTTTTCTCAGGTTAGCCCGTTAGCTGCCTTCGGCCGCGGCATCCTGCTGATGATTAATGAGGACAAATTAGCCGTCTGTCGTGCGTCTCAGCCAACAGCGGGGCCTTACTGACGTCTTTCAGACGTGATATTTCCACAGATGTACAGGCGGTAATATTGGCCCGCCGCGGACGGCTCGTGCTTATTTTAGGATCTGAAGCGTGCCTTCCAGAAAGACGGTAATCCGTGCTGTTTAGGGTTTAGGTAAGCGACTTTGTCCGTAACATATTTTCGTATCTTGTGAAATGGCTCTGTGGTGAAATTGGGGCTTTAGTGTATCTCTGTCCCCATGGTAGCAGAAGAGCCCAATAATAGAACTCTCAAAATAAAAATAGTTTTCATGAAGATGCCAGTGTTTAAAATCTTATCAGAGCAATGTAAAATCTTGTGCCAAAAATAAAGTGAATGTACTTCTCCTTTTTTATCTTGCATTGTGATGTAGTCATTTGAAGCAAAGTTGAATTATAATTTTTTATTCACAAAACAAAACAGAGGACTGTAGAGGTGGCCATGAATGTGAAGACCACGGAGCCTAAATGGTGTATCTCCAGTCAATAACACACAGCCTCAGTCTGGCTTTGCATGCACCACTGAGGCCCTCCATGCTCCATTAACTATCTGCCATATGGGGCGTTGGAAGGGAAGGAGAAATAATGGATATTGATCGTGACAATGACATTCAAAGGGAAGAGGATATTTATTTGTAAATTTGCTTTGCCAGAGCTCTACATAGTGTTCATAGGTCTTCGTGAGCCACTTGTCACCCACATGCTAGTGCACGCACACGCACACACACACACACACACACACACACACACGCATATCCAGAATCCTCCCATCTGCCCCTTGCAGTGCTTTTTTCATCTCTGTTGGTCCTTGTCTCTAAAAACAGGGCCCTTACTCTATCTTCAGTCTTATCTGTTATCAATGTTTTTTTTTAAGGAAGATAGCCACATCCTGGAGTGTCTGCCCAATCAGAGAAGTGCCCTGTGGTGACTTTATCTCTGGAACTTCCTGTGGGACTTCCTGTGGAGTGCACTGTAAGCCAGGTAAGTGCTGACCGCTCTTTGTCCTGGACTTCAGAGCGGTTTGTTGCCAGGGCAACGCTGTTTGCTTGGCTATTGTTGTTAAGCATTATTATCCAGTGATGCTCTACTGTCCTCCTCTCACAGTGCCAGTGCCAGTCCCAGTCCCAGTGCCCGTGCTCGTGCCCAGTGCCAGTCCCAGTGCCCGTGCCAGTCCCAGTGCCTGTTCTCGTGCCCTGTGCCAGTCCCAGTCCCCAGTCCCAGTCCCGCCATGGTGCTGTGCTTCCTCATCCACACGCTGTGCCCCGTCGCTGGGCTGCCACCGGGGGGCAGCAGGGTCCTCTTCTCCCGCGTGTTTGGCCCGGAGGACGCGGCGCTGGACGGGCCCGGCCCAGAGCTGGGTCCTGAGGAGAGGCGGCTGCTGCAGAAGGAGAAGCTGGCTGTGGTAGCCAGGTGAGCCCAGCCTGGCGCTAACGCAGTGCGGCATTATGGGTACCTTCACTGAACTTGCACACGTTAACATTCAGGCCTGTTTTAGCCAAATGGGCTACATTGACATTCAGTCTTGTTTTAGCCAAATGGGCTACATTGACATTCGGTCCTGTTTTAGCCAAATGGGCTACATTAACACTGTCCTCTTTTACTAAAACTACATTAACATTCTGTTTTCTTATACCAAAACTGACGACATTAACATTTAGTCCTGTTTTAATAAAACTAACTATATTAATACTCTGTCCTGTTTTAATAAAACTGGCTACGTCAACATTCGGTCCTGTTTTGGTAAGGCTGTTTACTGGAAAAAATGTGACAGTATTCCACTTGAATTTGGCATGTTTTTTTGTTTTAATTTAGCGGAAATGAATATTAAATTAAATGGGACTCCTATGGAGAAGTAGAGTGATAGTGAATTAGATTAGAAATTGGGCACTCAGAGTGGTGGAGATGTAGACTTGTTCGGCTGCAGAAGTACAATTTCACATTTCCACAGAGAGAGAGCCAGCAAGTTATTTTAGGCCTGAAATCGAAACTTCTCAGTGATGACTTTGACATTGTTAATTAGTCACTTGATGGTGTACTAAAGTCTACTAAAGAAACAGGACTAGCCAAGGAATGGCAGCATAAGCTATAGCACAGTGCATTAGCATGGAATGAACACACAGAAGAGCACGTGTGAGCACTGGCGTATACACACATTCACATAAGTATAAATGCACTGAAAACATCTTTCACTGGCTCAGTGTGATTGCTTTCAATAGGCTTCTCTAATATGTTGAATCCTTGCAGAAGAAAATAATGAAAAAAAGAAAAACTCCCAGACACTCAGAGAAAAAGATTAAAAAGCCTTTGTTTGGCTGTATCTTGATATCATCATGTTTTTTCTATCAAGGTAGAGCCGAACAATAAAGGCTTTATAATCCTTTTATTCTGGAAATTGAGTACCTTGGAGTTTTTTTTTGTATTTCCTTGTACATGGACATGAAATCCACCAGTCAACGAGCACCTCTCCACTTTGATAATCATAAAGTAATTGATACTGTAAATTGATTTATAGCCAGGGTTGATGTTCCTTTTTTTTTTTACTTTTATGCAGAAGCCTTATTTGAAGGTTTTTTTTTGTGGGGTCTTGGTGATGTCAGGTTTTTGTTAACAGTCCCCCTGCCCCCCTGGTCCCACCCCCCGCCCCCCCCCCCCCCCCCCCAGGCAGGTACGGAGCGCGTGTGCCCTGCAGCGGGAGGCGACCGGCCGGCCGGTGGTGGAGGCGGTGCAGGGGGAGGAGTTGGCGGCCCTGCAGGAGGCGGAGGGCGGGGTCCTGCGCCTGGGGGCGGGGGACCCGTTCCCCGGGGGGGGCTGCGTGCTGTGGCTGGCGGTGCAGGCGGTGGGCTTCGCGCTGGTGTGCCACCCCCACGAGAACCTGCTGCTGGGGGAGAGCTGCCTGCGCGGCCTGGCGCGGATCTGCCTGGAGAACCTGCGCATGCTGGCGCCCGGCAACGAGGTGAGGGAGGGAGGGGCGGGGCCAGGGGGAGGGGAGGGGCGGGGCCAGGGGAGGGAAGGGGGGGTCAGGGGCAGGGAGCGGTGGGGCTACAGAGAGGCAGGGACAGGGAAGGGTGAGGCATGGGGTTATTGTGGACAGGGCCAGGCCAGGGCAGGGAGGGCTACAGAGACAGGGACAGGGGAGGGGGGCGGGGTGGGGCAGGGATAAGTTTGTGTGGGCAAGGCGAGGGTGGTAATTGTGTGATTAATGCAGATGGTTCTGGTTCTGGGGTTCTGTATAGTGTCGTTACTGCAGAGGTTCTGGTTCAGGTTCTGGGGTTCTGTAGAGTGTCGTTACTGCAGAGGTTCTGGTTCTGGTTCTGGGTTTGTGCTGACCCGAGCTGAACCGCTCTTCCTCAGGTGGTTCTGAAGAGCGACCGCATCGAGGCAGCGCTCCACCGGCTCCTCCCCCACGGCCAGCTCCTCTTCCTCAACCATCGTTTCGCCCAGATCCTGGACAAGGACCTGGCTGCCTACATGGCCAAATGAGGCCCCTCCCCCAGGCACTGGACAGGGCGGAGAGAGCTGCGATTGGTGGATCTCCATGCTGTGCGTGTTCAGCGTTTCGTGCCTTAGACGGTGCTTCTCGTTACTGTGGGGTTCCTTGCTCAGGTGGACAGAAGGAGGACTCCCTGCAATGCTCCCGGAGCACCTGACACACCTGCAGACTGCCTGGCCTGAACTGGCTCCAACCGGTCTGAACCGGTCCAGACCGGCCCCTACCCACTGACTGAACCGAGCCACAAGGTTGCCGATTATCAGTTTAGAATGTGATGTTGCAGGTAGTTTAACATGTTTGTCTCACTTAGTTAAATCCTTAAAATAAAAAATCCTCACAGTATTATGTTAGGTTATGGTCTTTCTATTGGTTTGGTTTAAGTCACCTCTGCTATGGCAGTCAGCCTGTATAACAGCATAACAACATCATAATATTCTAGAGTGGTTTTCGCTCACAGGTGAATCACAAAGGCCTTGGCTTTGGCAGGTTAAAAACAGCGTAGCAGCGACCAGCTGGAGAAAAAAAAAAACACCGGTTGTCCACTAGAGGTCAGTATTTGACCAGGCATTTCTTAGGCAGAAGCGCTGGAGCAGTGCGCGGTTTCCAGCCTGGGGGGCGCGTGATTGACAGCGAGCTGCTCTCGGCCCCGCCCCCCGTTATTCAGCTGTCCTCTGCGAGGCTCTTAGCATTCCCCCCCACGCCGCGCGCCCCCCTCGCCACTTCGCGTCCCCCGCATCCGAGGTGCTTTTTCTTCGGGGCGACGTTAAGATGCAGCCGCTCGCGGTCGTGCCGCAGGACGGACCCCGGAGACCGTCGCCGTCGCCGCCGCTGGTCTCCGCGCTCTGCAGCCCCCCCCCCCGAATACCGATGAGGACCGGGGGTAAAGCCCTGGTGCCGGCCTCGCGGACTGACGCGCGCGAAGGATAGGCCGGCCCGCCCACCGCGTCACATGCTCAGCGTCGGGCGAACGCCGCCGAGCGGCTCGTTTATTTAGCGAGAATTCGTTCAGGCGGCCGAGACGTCTGGAGGGAGTACAGCTTCTGGGGCCCTCTTTCCTTTTTTCCTGTTTGTTTTTTGGAAGCGTTGGGAGGCTGGGAGTTGAGAGACGCACGCTGAGGTCTGAGCAACTGCTGTGCTTCTGGGACGTTGAGTTTAATTGACCTTCTTTGCTCTCGTTGCTGCCTGTTCATGGTTTTGCCGTCGAACTGCAGCTCAGCAATGTGTCTCTCTCTCTCACTTCTGTAGATCTGGAAGCCCTTGTCCCCCACCCCCCTCCCCCACAGCTCTCCCCCCCCCACTACCCCCTGGCTCTCTCACCCCCCCCCCCTCCTCCGCCCCCCAGCTCTCTCACCCCACCTCCCCCCTGCTCTGAAGGACGGCCGTTTTTGAAGATATATCCGTGTTTTCCCCTCTCCCTTGTTCTTTTGGAGAGGAGACATCAAAGCGCAATCTCTCCGCTACACTCTCCGCCTCCTACTCCTTCCTGTTCGCTTCGCCTGCTGTAACGTGGACGGTCCAGCCGGCCTCATTTCAGGCGCATGATGATCAGTGCTGTCATGCTCGCTTTGGTACAAAAGTTTTACATTACATTACATTACATTTATTCGGCAGACGCTTTTATCCAAAGCAGTAAGTGCATGCCGAAGGTCATTGGAACAGCTGGAGAACGCAGGTCGGATAAGGTACAGTACTCATTTTGTTATTCATATCCACGAGCGCATTAAGTCCAGTTCGCGCAGTAAACATTACACTCTGACCTGACCTATGCTGAGTCTGACTAAATGGTTGCCAGGTGATGACGCGGGTCAGGTGACAGATTTCAGTTGCGGCTCAGGATTTTTGAAAATGTGAAATCTTTTATTGAAGCCTAGCTAAAAATCAGGCCTCAGTTTTAGCCCAAAGCTTAGTCTCATGTACTTATGTTTCCAGATACTGGAGGGTTACTGAGGTCATGGTGGTGAACTAGTCTGTGTGCGTAGAGAGACAGAGATTACTTTATTTATAAAAAAAAACTTAACCGCAACTTAATCTGTGGTAAATTAATTGGAATTATCAAGTTTAATGAAATACATGTATTTATATAACGGTTTTCACGCATCCTTGCCTGAGTGCCTTGTTTTAGGTGATGGACCGAATTTGTTCCAGGCCCTGGGCAGAGGGTGCTTACTTCTCACTCCAAATCCGATGTGTTTTTCCATCGCTGTGTTCTCATACGGTGTGACACACTGGATGGAAGCATCTGATCTGGCAGATGCAGCAGTCGGGAGGGGGGAAGAAGTGGGGGCGGGGGTGGGGGGAGGGGAGTGGGGGGGGGGGGGCGGTAAAATATCCGTCTCCGGAGATGAGGAGGGACGCGTTGATGGGCTGCGAGTCTGTGTCTGGAGCATCCTAATGACGGCTCAATCATGGCGGAACGTTCCGGAAAGACCCGCGTGATGCTTCGCGACGGGGCGGGGGTTTGGGGGGGGGGGTGGGGGAGGCTTCGTCCTGCTGAGAGCGGTGGCGGCGGTGGCGGCAAGCGGGCGGCCAATTACAGATGGCGGAGTGGGGCGAATCAGAGGCTCTTTGAAGAGCCTGCGATGGCGCCGTCCGGCTCCGCCCTTCTGGCCTCCGGACGCGCCGGTGTTCCGCCGCGCTCGACTCAACCGCACCTGGAGAGCTCGAGAATAGCCCAGAATCCAACGGGGCGCGTAGATCACGCACCAGACGGGCGGCAGACCCAGCCTGTCGTTCGCAGAAGGCGTTCCTTTCAGGAATTCCGAAGCGGCGTTCCTTCCGGATTCCAAAACGGTGTTCCTTTCAGGAATTCCAAAGCGACGTTCCTTTCAGGAATTCCAGAGAGACGTTCCTTTCGAATTCCGAAGCGTGCGGCTGTGTCACGCCTGTCTCCTCTGCATTCCCCTTCCTCCCCAGCCCTTGTGAAATGGCCACCCCGCTCCCTCGCTAACCTTTATAAATGAGGGAATGAATTACAGGTTTACAGGCAGGCGTGCGAATAAAACTGTGACCATGCTTTTCTGGTCCCTGGAGTGATGGAGGTATTAATGATGACACATCGGTGGCCGTTTCCCCCGGCCCACGCTGGAAGGCTGGGTGTGCAGTCAGTCAAGTGGCTGAGTCCTCCTAGTGCTCCAGTCACTGAAGGCTCCCTTTACGCTTCTCTTCGTATTCTATGTGTAACTCATTTCCTCATACACTGAACATATCCGTGTTATTTGATGGCGGGAACCTGGGCGTGGGCTGAATTGGTCCAGATCTGAATCTGGAGGCAGTCTGGGTTCAGATTTGAGCCTAAACGCCTGGTGAGGAGATCACGCCGGTCGAACCGCGTTCCAGATCGGGTCACAGGGTCGGGAGGGTTGTGTTTGGGGGAGCCTTACAGACGTGCCTCTGGAGAGGGAGCGCGTGCGCTCCGAGCGAGGCGCGCGGCGTTGCGTTTTTAACGGCGCGCTGGGACCCCACTCCGCCGCGAACCTCGCCCTCGCCGTTCCGGGGGGACCGGCGGCGGGAGCGCGGGGAAGGGGTGACCCCGTTAACCCCCCCACCCCTTTTCCGTGTCCCCCCCTCCTCGATGCTTCGCTCCAGGTGGCGGTGGGGGGGCGAGGGGGGAGGACGAGCGCGACCGCGACGCTGTTGGCGGTAATTACAGCGTTTATCTGGAGAGGCGCTCCAGCCCCTCATCTAATTAGAGCCAATTCTCCCGCCAGAGCCCCCCCCCCCGCTCCCCGCTCAGAGGCCATTACCGCCACGGTCGCCGCTGACAACAAGGGGTGGCTGAGGAGAGCTTTAGCAGAGACAGGGGTTAGAAGTGTGGGGGGGGGGAGGTGTGGAGTACGGTGGTGCAGTGGTTTGCACTGTTGCCTTTCAAGGATGTTTTGAGTTCTAGTCCCAGCCCGCCATTTATGTGGGCTTCCTGTGGGTACTCCGGTTTTTGACACAGACGCTGTGCTTTCCGACACAGACACGTGTACTGCACAGGGCTGGAAATGCCCGTCTGCCCGCGCAAACAACACGATAGCCCTCCTCCTGCCACTCTGTGCCCGCATCTGTGCCAGCTTAACTGGGGACTGCAGGGCAGTGGCTTGATATGGCAGGTTTTTGGAGAAAAGGGACGGTCTGTGCTCTCCAGAACTGACAGAGGGGACTGCAGTAATGAGCACACAAATATGACTGGCCTCTCCAAACGGTGACAAAACAGGGGCAAAGTGTTAAAAAAAGGAGCACCAGAAAGAGAGCTGGCATCTTGTTTCACTTCTGGGAAGGGGATGTGAACTGCAACTCCCCTGCCGTGTACCTGCAAATATCGCAGGGCCCAGTTCATCGTTGGTTCTCGCCATGGAAACAGAACGGACCCTCACGTACTGATGCAAAACCCAGACCCCCCCCCGGGCATCCGGGGAGTCATCTGGACGTTGATCACAGAGGCGCTGGATCCGGAACCTCGACCCAGATAAACTGGACCAGGAGCAGAGATTCTGCCCGGTGAATTATTCAGCAACCATCTGCCGAATTGCCCCCCCACCAGCCCCACCCCGCCTTCCCGCCCCACGTTAGGACCGGGTCGCCCTGGCGATTCGCGTTACGGCTCCCAGCCCCCCCCCCGGCCCCCCCCCGCCCCGCCCCACGTTAGGACCGGGTCGCCCTGGCGTTTCGCGTTACGGCTCCCCGCCCCCCCCCGGCCCCCCCCCCGCCCCGCCCCACGTTAGGACCGGGTCGCCCTGGCGATTCACGTTACGGCTCCCAGCCCCCCCCTCGCCAGCATCACCCTGCTGAGAGCAGGTAGGGGCGCTTCGCTCGCTCCTCGCTCGCCCCTCGCTCGGCCTCATTAAGCCTCCAGGTTTTACTGCCCGACTCTTCCGGAAAGGTCTCACGCTGCCCGTTTCACGGCGCTCAGCTGAAATCCCCCGCAAAGTCTCGATTAAACGATACATCAGGCTAATGTGGGCCTGAGACGGAGTCCGGGGTCAGAGCTAGCAGAGGCTTTAGCCTGCACGCTCGCATCGAAAGCGGCCCGCAGGGTCCTGGGTGGAGCCCCAGTCCTTTCTGTTTCAATTCCATCGACTGTCATTATTAAGTCATTTATCACAAGCCCTTTTCTTAAGATGGCATTCATTGCCAGGAACAATGTAGACTTCATTTAGAGCGGGTGCATATATTCACATTAAAATAGTATATGGTACTGTGACGGATTGGCGACCTGTGCAGGGTGTGTTCCAGCCTCTTGCCCAGTGCATGCTGGGATAGGCTCCAGATCCCCTGTGACCCTGACTGGGAATAAGCGGGTTAGATAATAGATGGATGGATGGATAATATACTATACATATGCATACAGTACTATGGGAAAAGTGGGAGTTCACACCAACAGTGATAAAATGATAAACAACAAAAAGGAAAATGTGATTTGGTTTTTTTTTAAAAATGTAATCGTTGAATGAATTTTTTATTGAAACAGCGCATTTTCCATTTGCTCTACGTGTGTTAAGCCAGCTGTTATGTTCGAATTTGGAGAAGAGAAGGATGCTCTGAGTCCTGAATTTTCAACAGGCGGTCCCTGGCCTGACTTGATGTGACTATATCTATATAGATTTGGGAAATTCTCGCAAAACTTTTTAGTAAAAAAATGACCCTTTTGAACCCGTATGATGGGGGTCCCCTGTATGCCTTTCAGCCTGCGTGGGGGTCCCGTGGATTCGGAAAAGGCTGAAAGCCCCCGCTCTGTGTGACAGAACGCGATGACTTTTTTTGGGGGAGAGATGAAGGCTTCAAACAGGGGGAAGGCTTAGCATCCACACAGGGCTCAAAGCGTGCCAAAAAAAACGGGCTTTTACTGAGAGTGTGTCTGAAGGATTGGGCGCCGACTCTGCCTTCAGGATCCGAGCTGATACCCTTCAAGAAAAAGTGCTGGATTTATAGAAGAATTTATAGAAGAAGAAAAAAAGAAAAAAAAACTTGGGTGAGTACATTTCCCACATTTTTCCTATATGTGCCACAGCTAAATCATGGCTAACTGCTTTAGGCTGTAGCTTGGAGAACAGGAGAAACTGGAGTGGTAAAATGCAATTGGAGGAGAGAAAGAAAAGAGAAAGAAAGAGAAAGGAGAGAAATAAAATAGATTGGATGCGGTCTTTAATCCCAGAACCCGTTTGCCGAAACTCAAACTCTGCTCGTCTGGTCTGGATTTACAGTCGAAGGCGGTCACGTTGTAGCTCTGGTGTCGTGGGTATCGTCCACTGCCTGACCTTCGACCTTTAACGACGCGCCACGCAGGCCCGGAGGTGCGTTTCCGTTTGCGCGCCGACCGCGAATCCGGCTATTTTACGCCGTGTTAGCGATTGATTTTTTTTTTTTAACACGCCATCGGAAGCGCCCCCTGTGGCGATTCTGATTTAACGCTGCGTCGCACTTCCTGGAAAACACCGCGCTGAAGAGCGAGTCACGGAACGTGGAGGGATCTAAAACTATTTCACGCGTTCGGTCATAAAACCCAAAAAGTGGAGGGGAATTCAAGGGGGGGGGGTGGGGGGGGTGATACGGTTTTCACAAAACTGTTTATTTGTAACCTTTGGCGCTCATCCGTCACGCCAGCCTGTTCTGTTTTTGTTAAAGCCCCGTGGAGCGTCTCTGCAGTACCTTGCGGGTTCGCTGGCCGTTACTGCCTGCTGGGGCTGGAGCGGAAGCCGCCCGGGAGGAGGTAAATCAGCCATGTTCCGTCAACACGCAGTTATTTATTTATTTTTGACACGCCTCATTAACGCACTCGGGCAAACTGCGCTACGCCCCCCCTGGGATTCCCGCGTAACGCGCAGAGCGAGTTCCGTCCTCCGCCCTGACCCCCCTCCAATTCCCCCCCCCCCCCAATTGTTGCCCCATCCCAGCACTTTTTTGGTAATTTGTATTTGTCCTAATACTGTAGCTTATTCTTCTGCCTAGTTGGCTTGGCAGAGGTTAGGTCAGAATAGTGTTCACTGTGTGAACTAAACTGTGTTCTTGGCTAGAAATAGCTGTACAAAATAAATATTGTATCTTATGGAACCTGTGTTTAGTACTTGTCTATGACCATGAAATGCACTTTCTGTACGTCGCTTTGGATAAAAGCGTCTGCCAAATAAATGTAACGTAATGTAATGCAATGATCATGCTGATGTCACCGCGTACTTTTTTAGTTTCCATAACGCTGCTGTTGTCCACGGCGACGAAGCGCTCACGCTGGTTCTGCGGTTTCCGCTTGTTGTGTATCCTTGTCAGAGGATGTTCACGAGAAAGCATATGCCCAAAGACAGAGCCCCTATCATCGGGGTATGGGCTCTGGAGTTGGTCCCGCCCCTTCGTTAATATTCATAAGATCGATGAAAATTAATTTTTGGCGTCAGCTATAGGAAGTCATAATAGGAATATAGAACAGGAAGCCGGATTTACTAAAGGTAGCTAATGCCTGAGTAAATCTGTTCCTAAATGGGTATAATCTCCATAATCTGGCATTTGTGCCGTCTTTCCTGGACTGTGATTCCCGGTAATTTCCGGGATTTACCGGCGTGTTTCACCATTCCTCCATTATCCAGCGATTTTCCTGCAAATGGCACTCGATTTGCACACAGGGAACATTTGGAATCTGGTCCCGCATATAAATAGCCAGATAGAAATGTATTTAAAAGCTTTGTTCGAAGCTTACTCATTTAGCAGGCAAATGCGTGCTCCTCATTATAATCACAGTTAAACTTTCCAGTGCATAAAATCGTTTAAAAAACGGTGTCCTTTGAGCCGCAGTATTTGAACAGCTGTGGTTAAACGGCTCAGGCTGGGTTAAAAGGGTGCTAAATGCTAATCGGACGGAGTGTAGCACAGTGGGTAAGGAACTGCGCTTGTAACCGAAAGGTCGCAGGTTCGATTCCTGGGTAAGGACACTGCCGTTGTACCCTTGAGCAAGGTACTTAACCTGCATTGCTTCAGTATATATCCAGCTGTATAAATGGATACAATGTAAAATGCTATGTAAAAAGTTGTGTAAGTCGCTCTGGATAAGAGCGTCTGCTAAATGCCTGTAATGTAATGTAATGTAATCGGCCTGGGAAGATGGTGGAACACCTTCTTAATCTACAAATGTTCAGCCACCCCCCTGCTCTCTTTCCTGCTTTTCTGACAAAACAGCTCCTACAAGTGGCAGGTAATCCTGAAGGGAGAGTTTGGCTTAAATGCATTCGCACCCCGAGTGCACTGTGGTCTATCGGATGTATGCCTGCAGTATAGAAGCTGCCATTGAACCAATAGACTGTAATTTGGAGTCATGGTTTTCCCCATCCGCTTCATGTTATAATGGACACCCATTCCCTGTTCCCAAGGCAACGGTGAACAGTAAGGCAGGTGCTACTTCAAAGCGATCCCCCTATAGGTGGCTGTTGAGGAAACGTTACATAAGTTCCAGCCGTAGTGTCACGATCGCACATTTTCTGAGCTGACTGACAGAAAAAAACATCCCTCCGCAAATTACTCGGCTCGTAACATCCTGCGAGCTCTTCTGTTATTAATTGGATGTTTGAAGACATTAATGATGTGCTGCTCTCTCTATCCGCACTGTGAACCTGTTGGGCATGATTCATCGGCTGCTTGAGATGATTACAGGGCTTCCAGAATTCCGCCTTCACGACTCTCTTCCATCCCGCCCCCCGCCATGTTGCGCAGGGGCCGCGGAGCCATTTTCCCCCACAATGCCCTGCGCTCCTTGGATCAGCGCCGCTGACCGTAACGTCCGTCTCCAGCTCCTCACGCTGAAGCGTGATCGCGGCCTATTAATGTGCAGCGGAACACCAAGGCCTCGAGTTGCCGAGCAACGGGAGTTAGACCCGAAACAGGAAGAGGAGGGCCTTCCGTCAGCAGAGTGTTTTCCTGCCTCCTGACTCGATAGTGACCCCTTCTGGTCAAACGAGCACCTGCGCTCTCTCTCTCTCCGGAGCCCCCCCCCCGCCTTCAGTGGTGCAGCCAGGTGGATTGAATGAGAAGGGGCGACAGGTCTTCCCATCCATGGAACGCGAGATCGAAATGATGTACCGACATGGACTTGTGTGCCCTTCGAGGTACAAAGCGGGTCTGAGGGAACCTGGCACCTCGTTACTAAAATACAAACCACGGGCCTCACGAACGCGTCAGGGGGCAGACAGTTCTGCAAGACTCTGTCGAATCCAGCGGAGGGCTTGCCTCAGATGTGCCGTAGGGCATTTCTGGAAAGATGTCCAACTTGGCGGAAAGGCTCAGGATCTCGGGTCGGGTCTCACCAGAGGGTCCTCGTCGGGGGAAGGAAGCAGACGGGGTTATACAAGCGTACTTTTGTCTTGCAGCTCACGAGAAGCGAGATTACTCTGTTCTAACAGGATTCCAGGCTGCTAACAGAATCCTACGGTGATACCGTTGCAATCTTGTTGAATTCTACCGCCGCCACTGGAATTTTAAATAAGAGTGTTTTTAAGGAGCAAACGGAGATGTTTAAACATGAGCAAAATAAAATGGTGCTTCTATGCATGTATATTTCCAGTTTGCAAAGATGAGATATACTACTTGTAAAAAAACAAATCTGGGGAGAACACTGTACCCTCCCACCCCCAAACCAAAGCAGCAGTATGAGATGAGAAGCAGGTACATCATGCTATTTAGTATTTATCACTTAAGAGCATATCTACACCCGTTGGGATTCTGTGGCCATTGACTGCGCTGAAATATGCATGGCTTGCCCGTCATTTTCAAACAAACCGTCAATCACCCACCTGCTTGGTAAAGGAAATGGCTGCATAACCGAGTGTGTGTGTGTGTGTGTGTGTGTGTGTGAGCGTGTGAGCAAGGTGCAGGAGGCACCTGAAGAATATTCTGACCTTAACCCAACAACACATCAGTGGGCTAATGCATATATTTGCTTGCGTGTGTCTTATCAGATGTGGTGCGGTACAAACACGGACTGACATTGTGAAATAACAGCGATCAGCTCTGTCGCATCAAAGTGCTTCTGGCTCCTGCTGGGTTCTGACACCCATCCCTAGACTCCCTAGATAGAAAAACAAGAAATGGAGAGAAAGTTAAACAAAGAAAGAATTGAAAGCACAAGGTTTGTGGCATTTATACATTCATATTTAATATATGGACATGGTGGCATATTGTGTTGTATGCACATATGAGCATATGTGCATACAACATCAGTGTTAGGATTCAGACATCATTGCTTATGATGTTTTTTCAATGACTCAAATTGCTTTTGAGTTGAAATATTGATACTTTTTGAGATGGATCTGGCACGGAAAGGCACTAATAATAATAACAACAATACCTAATATTTTATTTTATACCTAATACAAGTCTGGGACCAGATCTTTCAAAACCATGGAAACAATTGGTGCAATGATAATGTAAAGACTATTATTCTGCACACATCAACATACAATGTAGGTTTCATGAATGAAATGGCACTTTAATGCACTAAATAACTCTTCTTGTCTGTTTCTGCTTTGTAATGATAATGTACAGCATACAGCCTGTACTAAATATTTGGATAGCAGTAATGCAAACATACACCTGCTGCATATGCATTTGATAACTATTGAAAAATTTGTGGAATTATATTTTGTGCCATAATTGTGATTATTTTTTATTTCGTGAATAAGAGTTATAGATTTCAAAAAAGACTGTGGTGCAGTGGGTGTATTGTGGCAGCTTGCAGCGAATCGCTATACCGACAGACACACTGGCCTCATCTAACCTTCGCTTCTGCATCCGGAATAAGATATGCGACCCTACAGCTGAGGCGAGATGTACCAGTAACGGTCGTCGACAAAAAAATTCGAACACTCGAGATGTACGAGTATAGCTCAATCTAACGGTCTGTCTATGACTGCGCAAATAACATACCGGCATGCTTACTCACGGCCTGGTTGTCTTCATTATGGTTAACATAGCCGCAAGAGGTGCTTCATTAGCAAAGGGCAAAGGCTGGTAGAAGCGCGTGCTCATGGATGGGTGATGTCCGTGTATTAAAACTGAAGTACGGGGCAGAACGGGGCGAGTTCCCGTAGATCGATTGAGCTTTCTATTCAAAAGCGTCCCCAAGGACGTGTTGTGCCTACGCTTCCGTGAGTTCTTGCTTGGTGGAATTTTTATTTGTGGTTTCTGGGCGATCCTAAATTATTTTCGTTTTCACAGAACTCGGAGTGAAACACAGAGTGACTCTTGGGTTTCAGTTTGAATACCAGCGCACTTCGTAACCGCAGCGACACAGCCAGAGTTTCCTGCCTCGGTTCCAAGACGCGGGGGTGACGCCCCCAACACAGTCCCTACCGTAGCTACTTACGCACGGTATGTTTCGGGCCTTTAAGCTTTCCCGGAGGCTGAATGGCGTCAGCTGCCGGCCCGCGTTTGATCAGTGGGCATGACGTTCCTCGAAGCCCGCGGGGTGGAAGCTGAGAGCGACAGAGCCGGTCCGAGGCAGCGATTCCAATAAGTGCGCGGTAATCCCTCGCAAAATCTTCATATCAATCACACGGCGCGGCCCCGCGGCCCTGATGAAAGCCGTGGCGTCTGGAGCCGTGGCCGGTCTGAGGCAATTACTCCGAGCGCGGCTTTGCCGGCGATTACGCGGCTGAGGCGCGCGGCGTCCCGCGCTATCAAAAGGGACCCCAGGTAAGCCCCCTGTAATAAAGCCCCCGTAGACGGCCGCAGTTGTACGCGGCGTATTTAGTGGGCTGCGAAAAGGTTTTCATATACCCAGGGGCGCTGGCATTTTGATTGTGTTTTGGTGGTCCTTGTACTCAAAGCATGCGAAGTGGCATAACAGAATAACGCTTTTTCAGTCACCAGTAGGACATAAATTCACGTTTCCGGAAATGTTGGATGACTTAATTTAATTTAATTAAGGTAAATTTAATTAAATTAAGGATAATTTAAGTTAAAGTGTCAAATGCCATACAGATAATCCGTAGAAGGTCTGTCATTTATTCTCTTCGCCTTTTTATATTCTGAGTTTATTTCAGCCTGTTTGAAATGAACCTGTAATAGTCTCAACGATTTCCTCATCAGCCCACATTTTAATGTTTTCCTATCCGTGGAAATGCAGTCACGCTAATTTCCATAAATGACAGGTTCTGCTCGAAATGTTTGTGTGCATTTCCATGTAGGTTCACCCGATATGAGGAAATGCAGATGCTTGTAATCGGCTGTAATTAATTGAATAACAATATTTTTGGGCGCACGTCACCTTCCATTACATTGCCTTCGTCTACAGTTCTCAATGTTTATCTCGTGCTAATTATCAGTTGCACTTGTATGGTAATTTGTGTGGTTTGTATCGCATTGTGTGTGCTCATGTTTCGTAAGTACTAGGCATTTTCCATTGGGCTAATTGATCTTTGTCACGTCAGTCAGTGGTTCATATTAGTTGAAAGCTTCCGGTGAGTCGGAATACTCCAAGGAGGAAGTCCTCCAAGTCAATGCGGTGACCTTGGCATTTTCTTCCATAAAATATTTAATGTACATCTCTTCCCGACTGATCATGCTTTTCTTTTCTTTTTTTCTTTTATAAAGGTGCAAAACAATGGCTAGCTTTGCCAGACCCTTTAATGCCCTAATGTGCAGGACTTGCTGAGCAACATTTGTTTGTATGGGG